>NW_005370273.1:686159-693035 GCF_000412655.1 Myotis brandtii
CGGCCTGATGGCCCCCAACTGCCCTCCCCTGCTGGCCATTATGTGAGGGCGGCCATCTTGTGATGACATTGCGTGAGGGCATCGCACCACCTAGGCTTTTATTATATAGGATGCTTTCTTGGAATGTGAATGTAGAGCTGTAAGGTCCATATTGATGAGGTGACCGTCTGCTGCTTTCCTCACAGTTTCAGAAGAGGAGCCCCCCCGAGACACGAAGGCCGGGCTCCCCCCCGAGGAAGGGATGGCTTTCCTGGTCCTGATGACTTCGGTCCAGAGGAGAGCTTTGATGCTTCTGAGGAAGCTGCCCGTGGAAGAGACCTCCGGGGCAGAGGTCGGGGTGCCCCACGAGGTATGTGCTGAGGACACTGGCTCCGTGAAGGGCAGGGCTGTGGAGGTCAGAGTTGGGAACACACCTGACACAGCACGTGAGTGTGGTGTTTTGTTCTTTGTGTAGGAGGAAGGAAGGGTTTACTTCCCACTCCTGATGAATTCCCTCGCTTTGAAGGAGGTCGGAAACCAGACTCCTGGGATGGAAGTCGAGAGCCAGGTAAGGCAGACCACCGCCCGGGGCTGTGGTGACTCCCGGCAGCAGTTCCCGGACCCTGGGGCTTGAGACCCTCCAGGCCCACCAGGTTCTCTCTCTTCCAACTGGCATCACCGCGGAGGCTGGGCTGTTTTCACGCCTCCAGCCAGCAGCCTCACTGGCGAGGAGAGATGGAGTGCAGAGACGGCCGGAGGCCCGGCTTGCTTCCCGGGAGCCGGGCATTTCTGCAGGGATTGGCCTGGATAGAAAACAGCAGCACTCTTTTCACTTCATTGTTTTGTTTTTGGAAAAGGTAGTTAAGCGAATTAAAGTTTTCTCCATCTTAATTGCTAATATGGCAAATATTGTTAGCTATAACTCTCATGAATGAAATCTCTTTGGGGTCCCCAGAAATTTTTAAGGCTGTAAAGAGATCCTCAGACTTAAAAGTTTGAGATCCACTTTTCTGGACCTTACCTGCCTCTTAATTTAGGGGGTAGGTTTATTTCTGATCTTAACCTTTTATATGTGCTCATGGTATGTTTCTTGCATGAGTGAATGTTGGTTCTCACATTGCTACTAATTCTTAACAGTATAATTTCCGTCTGCTGTTGGTCATATTGTAAAATAATGGGATTGTCAGATTCTTAGCCTTGTCCATCTGCGTTTCTGTTTCAGGGCCAGGTCATGAACATTTCCGTGATGCTCCCCGCCCGGACCATCCCCCTCACGACGGTCATTCCCCAGCTAGCAGAGAGCGTTCCTCTTCTCTCCAAGGCATGGACATGGCATCCCTGCCACCTCGAAAGCGCCCCTGGCATGATGGGCCAGGGACCTCTGAGCACAGAGAAATGGAAGCCCCCGGGGGTCCTTCTGAAGATCGAGGAGGCAAAGGTAAGTGGAGGCCACTTTCCAGTTCTGGGAGCTGTGGATGCCACAGCTGCCAAAAAGCCTGCGGGACCTCTGGAGGCCTCATCTCCAGGCCGCCCTCCTGGGAATGCCTGTTCCAGGGCACTGTGCTACCCTCCAGGGCTTAGGCTGCGGGAAGGCACATGTTCCCAAATGTGGTGCAGATGCAGTTTGCTTGGGCTCACCCCTCGGGCAGGCGGCGCTCTCACTCAGGACTGCAAGTTTGCCTTCTGCACAGGTCTCCTCTACTTGCTTGCAAGAATCTCTGCTTTGCCCTGGCAGGTGTGGCTCAGTTGGTTGGGCATCATCCTGTGCACCAAGACGTCATGGTTCGATTCCCAGTCAGGGCACATGCCTGGGGAGTGTGCAGGAGGCAGCTGATCGATGTTTTGCTCTCACATTGATGTTTCTGTCCCTCTCCCTTCCTCTCTTTCTCTCTCTCAAAATTCTTAAAAAAAAAAAAAAAAAGAACCTCTGCTTTGTTCAAGTTCAGCTCTTTGTCAGGGTGCCCAGCACTGTCGCCTGCTCGGAACCCTGGAGGTCTCCGCCCTGCGAGGCGGCGGGACTGGTCCTCTCCCAGGCTCCAGGGTTTCACTGGTGTGCCCACAGTCACAAAGCCTGGGCAACATGGCCTGGAAGGGGTTGTTTTCAAGTGGGGGCATTAAGATTATTTCTACAACTTTTGGATCTTTATTATTATTTTTAAAATATGTGTTTATTGATTTCAGAGAGGAAGGGAGAGGGAGAGGGAGATAGAAACATCAATCATGTGAACTGACCGGGAATTGAACTGTGACCTCCTGGTTCATAGGTCAATGCTCAACCACTGAGCCCACTCAGTTGGGCTGGATCTTTGTTTTTGATGCAGCACTAACGTTTAGCCAGGGCAGGAGCCACCAAATGCTAACGACAGGTCTGGTCTCAGGTTAGACGGGGCTGTGGTACGGGGTGTGGTGTGGAGGCTGCTGGAAAGACCGCCATGTGCTCCAACTTGTGCTCCACGCCCCAGGTAACCTGCCTCCCTGACAAAGTTCTGGCTTTTGTTCTTGCCAGTTATTTGGTCCTTCTCCTAGCAAACCCCTCAGAATGTGCCTCCTGCCACCAGATCTCCCCGTCTCAGCACACATTTTGCTGCTGGTCCGTATGGGCACTCAGGACACCGTTTAGGTCCTTGGTCGAGGCCACGTGCCTAGTGTGAAAATTATATCCCAATTGACAGCTGCTTTGCCCTTGCACCTTCTGTGGGTCTAGGCTGCACTTTGTAAGAAAAGAAGCTAAAATTATTCCTTTGGCTAACTTTCCTAACCTGTCTTATCTGGACTCAGTTGCATTCAAAAATTTAAGGCAAAAGGAGTTGTCAATATTCCTCTGATAATGCATTATGGGAGAGGTGGCCAAATCCTATCATCTCATGAGGAAAAAAAATTTAAATAAGAATTTTAATGATACCTAAGTTTGTGTGTCCAAGACTAGAACAAATAAAACTATCCCTGGGAGAAATCATTCTAAAAGCTAGTATTTTTCTTTCTACGCTTTTGTTTTTCAAGAAATATTTTATTTCACTATTTAAAAGGAAATCAAAAGTGCCACATGGCTGTGGCCTAACCCTAGTGAACACGTGTTCTAGGTTAGCATTTGTAATTGCCTTCACTGCAGGTGCTTCCTGAGTTCAGTCAGTGCTGTGCAGACTTGCCCTCAGAATAGTCCTGTGGCACAGGAGGGTGAAGACACTGCCTTGCAGAGCGTGTCTAGCTGATGTGGAGGGGCATGGCCCCCAGCCAGGCTGGGAATGAGACAGCGGTCAAGAAGAGAGTAGAGGCACAACCCTTAGTGCACTGAATGCTCATGTCCTTAGAACTGTTTTAAAGAAAGACCCACAAGTATTGTACTGTCATCACAGAGTAAAAGTTTGTACCAGGAGTTATTAGTCTCTGATATTAAAAAGTCACATGTCAAATCAATGTTTCCTTTTAGGCCGAGGGGGCCCAGGACCTTCCCAAAGAGTGCCAAAATCTGGGCGTTCCAGCTCCTTGGATGGAGATCACCATGATGGATACCACAGAGATGAACCTTTTGGGGGCCCTCCAGGCAGTGGTACTCCTTCCAGAGGGGTCCGGAGTGGCAGTAACTGGAGTAGAGGGAGTAACATGAACTCTGGTCCACCACGGCGAGGAGCTTCAAGGGGTGGTGGAAGGGGCCGGTAGAAGTTGGGGTTGAGTCCCCCTCGGCCTCTCTGGACAGTATTTAAAAACTCCTTGTGGACTTACCAAGAGAAACAAAAGGAAGCCTGCACCTTGTAGCCCTGAACTCTTCTGGGGCAGCTGAGTTCCCGGAGCCCTTGAGGTCTTCAGGGTGAAGAGACTGCTGCTGGCCCCGGAGCAGCTGCCTTGTCTGTCCTGTCCACCTCACTGCCCCAGCTCCTGCATTGTTTTGTGAAGATAAAAGCTGGAATTTTTTTTTAAGTGTCGCGAGACAAGGAGCACCTCCTCAAAATTAAGTTCATGTTCAATTGGAAATTTGTTTCTATATGTACAGTTTGTCAGAGAAAAAACATTAAGTTGTTTTTGTATGAATACAGAATGTGATTTATGCAAGAATTAACAGAAAAGAACTAGTTGTGATGTGCTTGCCTTAAGGAAACCCTGAGTTTCCATGCATCCAGTCTGTGGAGGGTGTACAGTTAGTGCTTATCCTTGTAAGCACACTTGATGGAACCGCTATAAGTCTCTAAATTAATTTCACCTGTGAACTTTGTTTTTAAACAAATTCTCATCCAGCCATTCTGTATTTTTGTAATAGAGTGAGAAATACCTTAAAACTATAACATAGGTTGAAGTAGATTCAAAGCCTTGGTTAAACATCTTCTGGCAGATGGAGAATTATACTATGAAAATACTCTCATTATCCAAGTAGGGGGGCTCTCCCTTGGGCGCATCTCCTAGTAATAACCTTAGACTTGAACTGCCTTGTTTCCGACTAGAGGAACTTGATGGAAGCCAGAAATTAACTACATGTGTCCTTTTGATGACTGTACATCATTTCACAAATTGTTTAAGTTGAAAAGAATGGACCAAAATGTCTAAAACAACTTTGTAAAACTTCAATAATTGCTCTCTTCCATACCAGCGTTTATAAGTCTGAGTATAGTCCTAACTTAAAGCCAGGAAGTTATTGTCTACAACAAATTCCTTTAGTTTTAAATGTTACATTTGGCCCCATTTGGAATGGATGCCAAAAGTTCAGTTTGAAAGGGCTCCATAATACTTTCTATACTGGCCCTTATTTTGTTTTTATACGAGGAAAGTTTCTATTGGAGTTTGGCATTGGAGACAAGTCTGCTGGGCAAACTTAGTGGTGCTGGAAGTCTTAGTAGCTGCTTAGAAACTCCCTTTTCTAAGGGATAGTTTAACAGCATATGCAAAAAATTGTAAAAGCTGTAATTTTTGCAGAGTGAGAAAATGGCAGTCACCCATTCAGGGTATCAGAATCTCTGAAGTATAAGTGGATAATTTTCTCTTTTTTAGCAGCACCTCACTGCAAACATGACTGGGTGGCTCAAGAATGCTTTAGGTTTGTGGATATTCTTTATTTGCCCTCCACTGGTCAATATCAATTCTGAGAAGCAGAAGAGGGATTCTGTCTTTTCTGAGAATATGGTAAGAAACTTTGTAACATTTTAGGCTTTAACTTTAAAACACAGTAAGCAGAATAGGAGATCACATTTAAGAAAAGTTTTTATTGAGTTCAGAGAGAGGAAGGAAGGAGAGAGGGATAGAAACATCAATGATGAGAATCATAGATCTGCTGCCTCCTGCACGCCCCCCACTGGGGATCAAACCCGCAACCAGGGCAATGTGCCCTGATCAGGAGTCAAACCTTGACCTAGTTCATGGGTTGGTGCTCAACCACTTGAGTCACACCGGCCAGGCCAGATCAGATTTTGAGTATGAATTCAATTAGAAAAAAGTGAAATCTCTACACTATATATTTATGAAATACTTAGGAGATACATATATACATTTTAAAGCATCACTATTGAAATACATGGTGGTTTGACTTTTATAAAAGCTAGATTTTCAGTGTTGAATTCTTGAGAAAATGTTGGGAAAGCAATATTTACAAATAACATCATAAAAATGTGCTAATTATGATAAAATCTCAGTTGTGAAAATTCTAGAGAAATTTAGAATTAGAGATTTAACTGGCAGGTAGTAAGAGCAGCCAGGGGCACAAGATTTTCCAGTTAAAAAAATAAATCACTCCCTGGAAACTGCATTTGCTTTTACAAACACCCTCTTGGTTTTTCCACTTGAGGTAGGTAACCCTGTTTACCGGTCCAGGAAGAGGCATTATCTTAACAGAACACTGGGAAGCGGGTGCTGGGAGTAGCCTGAGAGCTGCCTGTGGGTGCATCACTAGTCACTTCCTGTGGCAGGAGCATTCCCAGGGCCTAGGAATATGGAGGTTGAGTTCCACGCAGAGGCCGTGCTCGCCTGCCACCTGCCACACCTGTTCAGGCAACGGGAACTCAGCCCCAGGGAACAACCTGCGATCTGCATCCCCTGCACCTTCGCGCACAGCAGCCCCAGGCTCTTGGACAGCCGCCGAGGTCGAGGGAAGTGATCTGAAGGGAGGCTCTTCAAGTAACTGATGCCAACTGAGAACCGCCGAAATGCTTTTAAAGTCCTACATTCATTTCACATTCTAGTTGATACATAGTGGCAAAACATGGAGTTTATGGGCTCATCAGAATACCCAGCCCATACTTTCTGGCAATAAATTCAGGTGTGCAATCAAGTCATAGAAAACGTGCTGAACCTAAAAGGAAACTCAATCAGATATGAAAAGCATCGTACATTGCATTAGGATTGGCCTACAGTTCGCTTCAAAAGCAGATTTAAAAAAATTAAGATTATACTTGACCGGTTTCTATCAAACATGGGAGCTCTGGTTGTGGAATTCTCAGTTCCGTCAGCGGCCTCTCCGAGCATCAGCCTGCGCTCCGCGGACCGCGGGGCGGAACATGCCCACGTAGGGCCGGTCGCCTGCTGGGCATCCACACCGGTCCCCAGTGTTTTTAGGACCGACTCCCCGGCAGGGCGCAGCCTAGCGCGGCGCAGCCGGTCAGTGACGCTCCCATCAACGTCTAAAGCGTTTACTGACCAAACTGTGGCCTCCTGGCGCCGCCACTGCGCGCGCCGGCCGGGCAGCAACACAGATTGTTAGGTCCATGGCTTTCCTCAAACCTCATAAAGCACATTCACAATTTCAATAAAAGAAAAACAAAAGACGGCGTGAACCCTCGTAAGTACTTAAAAGTGTCCGGTGGCTAAGTTTACTGTTTCAACATCCCTTCATGGATCCGCTCACACTGAAGAATGAGGGTAAATCACTGACAAGCTACACGACATCCGCCACCGGGCTCCGAGGCCGGCGGAGCCTGG
>NW_005370273.1:694009-700698 GCF_000412655.1 Myotis brandtii
CCTGCGGCGGAGCCTGTCCTGTCCGCGTTGACAGTCGGTTATCAGTCGGTTACCGGCAGGTGGTGTGGCTACGAAAGGGTAGTGAGCGCTCGTGGTGGGGCTGTTGGTGTCCTACGTCTTAGGATAAATGTGAAGGTCGCAGTGACGGTGGGACGGTTTGTGAGTTGGCGCACGTGTGGCCGCACAGAGACTGCTGTGTGTTTTGACCTCGGATGCCAGGATCCCGGGTGCGCTGTGCTGTGCAGTTTTACAGGACGTTACAGTTGGGGAAATTGAAACAGACGGGGGTCACTGTATTTCTAAAACTGCATGCTAATCTGCAGGGACCTTCTTAAACCTTTAAGAAGTTGAGACATGCGCGACTGAAAGCTCAAACTGAAGCTGCGGGCGAGGCCCTGAGAGTTTGGGGTGAGATGTATTTATGGGCAAGCCCAGCCAGAGGCCACGCAGTAAATTCATTGGCTCGAGGAAGTGGAAAGAGTCTTTTTTTAAATATATAATATATATTTTATTGATTCAGAGAGGAAAGGAGAGGAAGAGAGATAGAGGAACATCAGTGATGAGAGGGAATTGCCTCCTGCACGCCCCACACTGGGGATCAATCCTGACCGGGAATCCGACAGGGACTTCCTGGTTCATAGTTCTACCACTGAGCCACGCTGGCTGGGCAAGATTCTTGATCAATGTTTATTGGTAGGAAATAAGTTTCAGCTCTGAATCAGACATGGGAAATCACTTTCTAATTCTTAAGTTCTGTTTTCCTGAGGGTGCATGTGGGAAAGTCTCCATTTAGTATTCTCTGGTTCCATTTTAGATTGAAATCCTTTCACTCACACTTGATAATAATTGTGATCATCACCTACCGAGGGCAAAATCATTAAGATGACTTCTTTGAAAAATAATTTTGGTCAGATGTGGAGAAATCGAAACACTTATACACTATTGCTAGGAATATAAGATGGTACAGCTGCTATGGAAAACAGTATGACAATTCCTCAAAAAATTAAAGAAGGAATTACCGTATGACTTGGTAATTCTACTTGGTATATATTCAAAAGAATTCAAAGCAGGGTTTTGAGATACTTGTACACCCATGTTCATAGCAGCATTATTAACAATAGCCAAAAAGTGGAATCGACCCGAGTGTCTGTCTACAGATGAATGCGTAGTGGTATCCTATATAATAAAAGGCTAATATGCAAATGGTCCCCTCTGGAGTTTGACCCACCAGGAGTTCGACCTATGGGGTGATGTGGAATGAAGGAAGGCCCCGGCCGGCAGCTGGCAGCAGGGGGAAGGAAGGCCCTGATTGGTCTTGATCCCCAGCCAGGCCTAGGGACCCTATCCGTGCATGAATTTCATACACTGGGCCATATATATATATATATATAGATAGATACACACACACACACACACGAGGCACAGCGCATGAAATTGTGCACTGGTAGGGTCCCTAGGCCTAGCCTGCAATCAGGGCCTTCTTCCGCCTGCTTGCCAGTCCCCAGTCCCACCCCGCCGCCATCCACCCCGGTTCCCCGTGGTTCCCTGTTTGCCATACGGCGGTCGGAGCCTACGTGCCGGGGGTGGGGGACCCAGAGGTCTGCCTTCCGCCTGCTCACCAGTCCCCAGTCCTGCCCCGCTGCCACCCACCCCAGTTCCCTGTGGTTCTCCGTTGGCCATCCAGTGATCCAGAGCCTGTGGGCTGGGGGGAAGGACCAAGAGGTGGTCAGTGCATCTCATAGCGACTGGTTGATTGGTCATTCTGGTCGTTAAGTCATTATGGTCGCTGGCCTTTTATTATATAGGATGAGGAGGATAGGAGAGGATGGGAGGAGGGTGGGATTCAGTGTTAAAAAGGAAAGAAATTCTGACTTACATGAATGCACCTTGAGGACATAGGATACTAAGTGAAATAGGTTAGTCACAAAAAGGCAAATACTGTGATTTCACTTATGTGAGGCACGTAGGTCAAATCATAGAGACAGAAAGCAGAATGGTGGTACATAAATGATATTACCTAATCATTTATATAGCTGTGAGATGGAAAACAGGTTCTGGGAAGTTAGATAACCTACCCAAGATCACCAAAAAATTGGGGTGATAGGGCAGGGTTGTGAGTTTTTGTTTTTAATCTTGTGAGCTTCATTTTATATGAAGAGGGCTTCCCTGGAAATCCTTTATAATAAAGAGGTAATATGCAAATTGACCCCCACTCCATCATGTCATCACAAGATGGCTGCACCCACAGTGGAGGCAGGGTTCCCATAACGAGCCATAATGAGCGATCAGCAGGGACCTGAAGCTCTGTGGCGCCCGGCTGGGGCAGGGGACCTGAGGCTGCACCCCCCTGCCAGGCGCTGGGCCAGGGGACCTAAGGGTGTGCCCCCTGCCCGGCGGGGCTTGATAGGAGTGGGGCTGGCCATGTCTGGATCTTGCCCAATGGGTGTGGGACCAGCCGGGTCTGGGTCTCGCACGATTGCGAGGCGTGCGCGGTGGGCAGGGATTTGACTCTGGGTCCCGCCGCACACCCCAGACTCTGACAGGAGGGAGATTTTCATAAACATTTTACTAATTTTCTTTCATCTCTGACAGTTCTATTATAGAGGAAGGGCAAATAGCAATATTAAAATATTTCCTCTAAATCCCTTTTAATGTGCACGAATTTCATGCACTGGGCCACTAGTAGTATTATATAAAGCCAGAAATCTGCTCTGTTCTGGTTCCAACACTGATAGAAGGACATAATAAAATCCTTGACCCTGTCCCCCTCAGCTACTGCAACAACATTCAAAGAGTCTATAAACTTGATGTCTATTTGCCTCCACTGTCCCTTGAACCTACTTCATTCCATGTGCCAGCAAAACTGTTCATGACAAAGTTACCAAATACTCCTTTTGTCTCGTCCAAGGATGGTTCCCTTACCCTCCTTTAACTTCAGGAACATCTCGCACAGCTGCTCACTCCCTTTTTAAATCCAGCACAGGGCTTTCTTGAGCCTTTTTAGTAAAATTGACCAATGTAACCAAAATAATTTAAAACTCTGCTAGCCATTCAGGAAAACCTTCGATTCCATCTCAAGAACTGCTCCCAACCCCACCACCTTAAAGGAGGGAATCAAAACCTCTCAGGGACCATGGAATGTGTTCTTTGATTGACAAGCAGAGGCTTCTAAAAGACAAAATGACCTCTCAGAGGATCCCAAAGGAAACTGGTCCACATAAGAGAAAATATGAATACCAGTATAGGCTTGGGAAAATGTTCATGCTTCCTAGTAATCATGGAATTTCAAATTAAGACAACTTTGCTCTACCATTTTATACCTATTAAGTGTAACACATTGCACCTAATGCAGTGGTTCTCAACCTTCCTAATGCCACGACCCTTTAATACAGTTCCTCATGTTGTGGTGATCCCTAATTTCATTGTTACAAATTGAACATAATTAAAGCATAGTGATTAATCACAAAAACAATATGTAATTATGTGTTTTCCGATGGTCTTAGGCGACCCCTGTGAAAGGGCCGTTCGACCCCCAAAGGGGTCGCGACCCACATGTTGAGAACCGCTGACCTAATGTATTACACATAATAGCACACTACTGGGAAATTTCTGGTGAAATTGGTATGATCACACTTCTACTGACAGAAGTTTGCACTATCTGTTTTGGAAAGCAACATGAAAATAACTATTAGGAGCTATAAAGTTTTTTATAGACTAAATTTTATGGACAGTAATTCCACTCTAGGACACTTGTCCTGGAGAAATCACTTTTCAATGAACAATGCAAAGATTGATACCATTGTAGGTAACTAGTTATTAATCATAGGAAAGAAGCAAGGGAAGGCAAAACATAAGCATGTTCCTTGTAAACCACAGGGGGAAGGAATCACAGAGGAAAGACACACATGCCCTGTAAAGTTGGGGTGACGTAGGGGAGATTCTTGCCTGTCAGTCACACCTGGACAGAGATGGTTGCTCAGAATAGGCATGGCCATTGCAAGGATATGAAGATTTGGCATACATAACCCCCCAGACAAAGGGATTCCTTCTCTCGTTGTGCTCGACTCTTGTGCTTGTGGGACTCCTGCTCAGGCACACTCTCTTGGTTCTCTTGCATTTGCCGGTATGGCCCATGGCCATGCAGACCCAACGCGCAGTGGACTAATGGGCTGCAACTAGCCTGATGTTGAACTGGATCCGGCTCCAACATGTAAAGAAAACTCTGGACACTGGCTCTGATTTTAGCTCCACTGGAGCCCCAGCTACACTTCTATGATGGACTAAGGGAGATGGGACTTTGGAAACCCAGGGGTGTAATTCCATGGAAGTAAAGCTTTCTACCATCTCATCCTCCAGTGGAGGCCTCAGGAAATGCTTATTCCAGGGGCACCCCAAGAACCCCACTCCCACCAGCAATAGGGGAAGATGAGGTATGCTCCCCTCTGATAACAAAGATGTCCTTTATAGCCTTGTTTATAGTCACAAATACTTGAAATTGATGTCCAAAATTAGACTACAGGTAAAGAGAACTATGGTACATCGATCAATGCAATATTTTGTCATAGTTACTAAGATAATAATCATGAAGACAATGAAGAAATTTGGGGAATGTTTATGAACATTATCTGAATAAAGCAAACTATAAGGTTATATATGTGAATCTGCCGGGGGTCTTTCCCAGCATCTAGAAGCATTCAGGAAACTGGAGAAGGCACTGCGGCGTAAATTAATAAAGATACTAGAAATACAATATACATTTGTAATCCATGGGGGAGCCAGAGGAGCTTAGCTGTAGGAACCAAGTTCTTTGAATCTCTGGACCCCTCACTCTTTATTTAAACACAAATTGCCCTAAGGCAAAGTATATATATATATCAAAGGTTAAGTTTTGGTATACATTCAGATTGGGGAAAACTGCCTTCGGCTGTTCAGGTGTTTGGCCAGCAGGAGGCAATAACATGTAGATTAAAATGTCCTCAGCTGTCTGGTAGCAGGTAATTATATATGTAAATCTTTAGGTGTGGGGAAATGCCCTTAGCTATTCCAGCAGCAGGTAATATGTATTCAGCCCTGCTGAATCCCCAAGTTCCATCAACCTTTTGATGAAACTTCTTGCATTTATGACCTGCTGGAATTAGCTTCCGGCATGAAACAAACAAACTTTGGCTATCTGAGCAAATAGTTTAAAATTTCTTACGTTTGTCCCTACTGACAAAATATTTCAAAGATTTTAGTAACTCTGTGATCAGATATTTGACAAAATTAAGTTTGATAGGATTTTTTAAAGCTTCCTTAACAACTCCCAACAATTGCTGAAGACAATTGGAAATGTAAACAGCCCACAACTGAGACTAAACAAACCAAAGGAAAAATACAGGAAAGAAAAGCAACAAGAAAGCCCACTGCATGGGAGAACATATTTGCCAATGTTACATCCAGTAATGGCTTAATCTCCAAAATTTACAGGGAACTCATACAACTTAACAAAAGGAAGGTAAACAATCCAATCAAAAAATGGGCAAAGGACCTAAATAGACATTTTTTGAAAGAGGACATACAGGAGGCCAAGAGACATATGAAAACATGCTCAAAGTCACTAATCATCCGAGAGATGCAAATCAAAACAACAATGAGGTACCATCTCACACCTGTCAGAATGGCTATCATCAACAAATCAACAAACGACAAGTGCTGGAGAGGATGCAGAGAAAAGGGAACACTTGTGCACTGCTGGTGGGAATGCAGACTGGTGCAGCCATGATGGAAGACAGTATGGAGTTTCCTCAAAAGTTAAAAATGGAACTCCCATTTGACCCTGTGATCCCACTTCTAGGAATATATCCCAAGAAACCAGAAACACCAATCAGAAAGGATATATGCACCCCTATGTTCATAGAAACACAATTTACAGTCTATATATATAAAAGCCTCAGCGACCATTGCAACTGAACTCAGACCGAAGAAGCTGTGTGGGGGGACTAGGCCAGCCGGGGGGTTAGTGAGGGACGACCAAATGACTGCGCAGCAGGCTGCGTGGGGTGATCGGGCCAGCAAGGGGGGGCAGTTGGGGGCGAGAAGGCCGTCAGGCAGAGTGGTTAGGGGTGATCAGGCAGGCAGGCAGGTGAATGGTTAGAAGCCAGTGGTCCCAAATTGCGAGAGGGATATCTGACTGCCGGTTTAGGCCCGATCCTAGGGACATCCCCCAAGGGGTCCCAGATTGGAGAGGGTGCAGGCTGGGCTGAGGGACACCCCCTCCCGTGCATGAATTTCATGTACCTACCGGGCCACTAGTCCTCCTATATAATAAAAGGCTAATATGCAAATCGACTGAACGGCAAACAACCAGTCACTATGATGCACACTGACCACCAGGGGCCAGACATTCACACAGGAGCTGCCCCCTGGTGGTCAGTGCACTGTTGCCGATAACACTTGGATTGTCCCTTATAACCCGTATTTGTGCCTTAAATATAACTGTCATATAAATGTTGAAGTCTGCACATCAATTGAAAGTGTCAAATATTTATTTAAATAAGTCTATATAGGGCATGATTGTGCAAATATTCAAATTTCTGAAAAAAATATCAATCATGACGAAGTACAGGACTTCATTGACTCCAGGTATGTGAGGGCTCCTGAGGCTGTTTGGAGACTTTTTGCAATGCGAATGCATGACCAATCTCATGCAG
>NW_005370273.1:701051-701703 GCF_000412655.1 Myotis brandtii
AAGAGGGAATATGCAAATTGACCATCACGCTGTAACACAATGGCGGCACCCAAAGCAGAGGCGGGGGATCCTGTAACACAAGATGGCGGCACACACAGCGGAGGCGGGGTTCCCATAACACAAGGTGGAGGCACCCACAGCGGAGGCTGGGGATCCTGTAACACAAGATGGCGGCGCCCAAATCACACCGAAGAGAAGGTGCCTGTGTAAACTGTGAAATGCATGCCCTTAACGAAATTCAAGAGGTATTCACATTGCATGGAATGAAATGTTCCCATTTCAAACTTCCGGGCTATCATTTACTAACAAGTGCAAATACATGTGATGAATCGTACGAGTGACAACAAGCGGAAGTTTTGATAAATTCTCTGAACAATGAACAGTTGGCAGCCTTTCAGACTATAACTTCCACCATTGAAGATCAAACTGTACACCCCAAATGCTTTTTCTTGGGTGGTCCAGGCGGTAGTGGAA
Organism: Myotis brandtii; assembly: GCF_000412655.1. NCBI lineage: Eukaryota > Metazoa > Chordata > Mammalia > Chiroptera > Vespertilionidae > Myotis > Myotis brandtii. Next base: position 701,526 of record NW_005370273.1, read on the forward strand.
AAACGTATCTTTATAAAGTTTTAATACATTATATTAGAGGTCGTGGTGGTACTGTTTTACCCACAGTGTCTACAGGAATTGCTGCAAATTTACTTCTCAGTGGAAGAACCTTTCATTCCCAATATAAATTACCAATTCAATTAAATGAAACTTCAATTTCTAGACTCGATATAAAGAG
>NW_005370273.1:704197-716185 GCF_000412655.1 Myotis brandtii
GGAACTGGAGCTCAGAGCCTGAGACTCCCTCCCGATTGAAAACGACAACCGTGCCCTCAGCTGCCAGCCCGCTCCGCATGCACTCCGCACCTTAGTATTTTTCATGTTATTGAGAAATCTTAATAGTAAATTAAGGGGTCTTTGTAATGGTACTAGATTTATTATCAAAAGATTGTGACCTAACATTATCAAAGCTGAAGTATTAACAGGATCTGCAGAGGGAGAGGTTGTTCTGATTCCAAGAATTGATTTGTCCCCATCTGACACTGGCCTCCCATTTAAATTAATTCGATGACAGTTTCCCGTGATGCCAGCATTTGTGATGACTATTAAATCACAAAGACAAACTCTAGACAGAGTAGGCATATTCCTACCTGAATCTGTTTCACACATGGTCAGTTATATGTTGCTTTCTCTCGAGTTCGAAGAGCGTGTGACTTTAAAGTTAAAGTTGTAGCCCTGGTCGGTTTGGCTCAGTGGATAGAGCGTCGGCCTGCAGACCGAGAGGTCCCGGGTTCGATTCCGGTCAGGGGCATGTGCTTTGTTTGCGGGCGCATCCCCAGTGGGGGATGTGCTGGGGGCAGCTGATGGATGTTTCTCTCTCATCGATGTTTCTAGCTCTCTGTCCCTCTCCCTTCCTCTCTATATAAAATCAATAAAATATATATTTTTTAAAAAGTTGTAAATACTTCATTACAAGGGAAATTAGTCAAGCACTCTGAAAGTGTTTTCACTCTTAATGTGGTGTCCAGGGAGATATTAGAGTAAGTTTAATCACTTTATCAGTCATTGTTTGCATCAATGTTGTTTTTATATCATGTTTTTGTTGTTTTCGTTTACATTTTTGTTTTATGTCATGTCTTTGTTGTTATATCATTCTGTTATTGTTTATTAATAAATTTATATATTATTTTCATATGTATTTTACTAATTTCCTTTCATCTCTGACACTTCCATTATAGAGAAAGGGCAAATAGCAATATTAAAATATTTCTGCTAATTAATTCCCTTTTACTGTGCATGAATTTCGTGTACCGGGTCACTAGTGTTCTTAATAAGAAATTATAAGTAGGGAGCACAAAGATATTTATGTTTAAAAATGATGTAATGTACTCTTTATCATCAGGTCTTTAATTTCTTAAGTAAACTGAGTCTTCTTAATACTAAAAGTCTAAATTTTGCTTACATTTATTCAACTTTCTGTATTTGTGTGCAAAGCCATTGTCACCATGATAAAATGGATTACTAAGTATTGTTTCACAATGGCCTATGATTCTATTTGACTAAATGTTTGAAAACTTGATGTTTGACAAACTTCCCAAATTTTAAAAGTTACATAGAGACTTTTTCTTGACCTTTAAGATTTTTTGAAAACTTTGAGATTAAAAAAAAAAAAAAAAAGGGGGGGGGCATTTCAAAGAATCTCTCCTTTTCTCTTTCTCTTTCTTTATAAAAGAGAAATATTAAACTAATGAGACTTAATTGGTATGTTAAATTACATGGGGAACATTGTTAAATAAATTATGCTAAACCTTTGGTTATATTTGTTTTATTAGTATAAATGTTCTAAAAATTATATAAAATTCCTAAAATTCTGACATAATGTGAGAAAACTTACATTTTTTTCTGCATCTTAAATGTTATCATGTATTTGAAATGTGAACACCCAGGATACTGGGTGTTTCTCTGCATCTAGAGGGTTCAGGAATCTGGAGAAGTGCTGCAGTAAATTAATAAAGAGACTGGACATGAAACATAAATGTGGAAGGCATTTTGGGGAGCCAGAGGAGACCTAGCTTCAGTAACCAAGTTCTCTGAATCTCTGGACCCCTAGCCTTTTATTAACACAAATTGTCCTAAAGCAAAGCAGATATACATATCAAAGGTAAGGTTTGATATACAGTAGGCATTGTCAGGTTGGGGGAACTGCCTTTGGCTTTGTCAGTAGCAGGCAATGATATATGCAAATCGTTAGGTTTGGGGAAATGCTTTCAGCTATTCCAGCAGCAATAACATGTATTCAGCCCTGCTGAAGCCTCAAGGTCCACCAACCTTTTGATGAACTTCTTGCATTTATGACCTGCTGCAATTAGCCCCCAGCACCAGGAGCTAACCAAAACATCGCCCACAGAGACTGAAGGGGAAACAAAAGAGGCCTTTTAAAAATACAGACTGCTGTACAAGTTTCCTTGCCAAACTGACTTGTAAAAGTACTATGGTTTTTTTTTTTTTTTCAAAACAAAGCTAGAAAATAATAAAGATTAAACAGACTGACTGCATATGGAAAGTAGGATATGTTCAGTAGAAGAAGGTATAAAGGATAGAGTGGCACTCTTGTTGAGGGAAAGGAAAACAGAATGTTTTGATGGATAAGGACGGATATAAAAGACATGCTGGGCTAACAAACCTGCCTTAGAGGGCAGATTGGCCCCTCCTGCTTGCAGCCCAGTCCTGTGCAGTCAGACAAATGGTGGATCACTTGGAACTTCAAACAGGTTGCTGAAAGCCAAAGGAGAACAGTTTCTGGCAGTGGTTTGCACCTAAGTACCTCCAAGGAAGCTCAGAAGAGGCAGACAGAACAGTCAGCCACAGTCATCAGACCAGTAGATCCAAAGTGAGCTTCCGTGGGACACTAAACTTTGCTGAAGCCAGCACTTGACTTTTTTCCTTTTCTTTTTTCTCTCCTGACTTTCTCCCCTTTTTAAAATTTGTCTACTTTATCTAACTGCTTTATTGTTTTGTTATTATTCTAATCTATTGTTTTGTTCATGTATCTAATTTTCCTCTTCCCTTTTTCTACTCATTTTTTAAAAAAAATATATTTTATTGATTTTTTACAGAGAGGAAGGGAGAGAGATAGAGAGTTAGAAACATCGATGAGAGAGAAACATCGATCAGCTGCCTCCTGCACATCTCCCACTGGGGATGTGCGCGCAACCAAGGTACATGCCCTTGACTGGAATTGAACCTGGGACCTTTCAGTCCGCAGGCCGACGCTCTATCCACTGAGCCAAACCGGTTTCGGCTCTACTCATTTTTTTTCCTTTTTTTTTTTTACTACCCAATTTTTTTCTTTTCTTTTTTGTCTCTATTCTTTTCACCCTGCCTTCTTATCTTTTTTTCCTTTTCTTATTTTAGGTCTATATACTTTCTCCTATATTTTCCTTTTTAATTTTTTTCTTTTCTTTCTTCTTTATTTTAAATCATTTTCCTTCCCCTACTTTCCTAATTATTATTATTTTATTTCAGCTCTGCACCTAAATATTCCTCTCCCCGTTTGGTTTGCTTGTTTGTGCTTTCTTTGTTTTGTTTTATTTCCTCTTTGTATTTTTTTCTACCATTCTTGCCGTCTTTTCTCTTTCCTAATTCTCTCTTCTCTGGTGGTTGCTTTTGTTAGTGCTGCAGGGGTCTTGTGTATGTTTTGTTTTGTTTCCTTTGTTTCATGTTTTGTTGTGTTGTGTTGTGTTCTGTTCAGTCAGCACCTCCACAACAGCTTGCATAATATGTTTGAGGGTGAGCCACATAGTCAGCCAGCCTGAGAGGAGACTCTATCCTCGAGGGGACAATAGCATTTAAAGACCCAACTACAACAGTAGCACCTAAATAACTCAAGAAAGAGGCTTCCCTAGAACACCCAGCTCAGGAGATGTAAGAGACTGCACCACTGGGCCCCAAAAATACCTACTACATAAGACCACCCCACAAAGTCTGGGAGGCATAGAAGTTTATCTAATACATAGAAACAAAAGCAAAGGGACAGCAAAAATGGGGAGACAAAGAACCCCCAAATAAAAGGAAATGAGAAATTACCAGAAAAGGAATGAAATGAAATGGAGGCCAGCAACTTGTCAGATAAAGAATTCAAAGTAATGGTAATAAGGAGGTTCAAACAACTGAGTGAAAACTATAGGCAACTCAATGAGAATTATAAGGAGCTGAATGAGAAATATACCATCATGGATAAGAATCAAGAGGAAATGGAAAGTGACATAGCTGCAATAAAGGATACCAGTAGGCTATAAGAAGCTAAGTACTGAATCACTGAATTAGAAGACAAGATAGAAAACACCCATTTAGAGCAGCAATTGAAAAAAAACAATTAAAAAGCAGGAGGAGCCCTAGCCGGTTTGGCTCAGTGGATAGAGCATTGGCCTGCGGACTGCAGGGTCCCTGGTTCAAATATGGTCAAGGGTATCTGCCTGGTTGTGAGCTTGATCCCCAGTGGGGGGTGTGCAGGAGGCAGCTGATCAATGATTCTCTCTCATCATTGATGTTTCTATCTCTCCCTCTCCCTTCCTCTCTAAAATCAATACAAGTATATTTTAAAAATTTTTTAAAAAGCAGGAGGAGAGTCTAGGGGAGCTTTCAGACAACAGGAACATAACATTCACATCATAGGGGTACCAGAAAGAGAATAATCCAAGCAAGGAATAGAACACCTGCTTGAAGAAATGATTTCCCTAACCAGGTGAAGGAAAAAGTCACTCAAGTTCAGGATGCACAGAGAGTTCCAATCAAGATGAACCCCCAAAGACCCACACTGAGGCACATCATAATTAAACTGGCAAATATTAAAGACAAAAAAAGAATCCTAAAGGCTGCAAAATAAAGGAAGTTACTTATAAGGGAGCTCCCATTAGACTGTCAGTTGGTTTCTCAATAGAAACATTTCAGGCCCAAAGGGAGTGGCATGAAGTATACAAAATAATGAAAAGCAAGGGACTGAATCCAAGAGTACTCTATCTAGCAAGGCTATCATTCAAAATCGAAGGTGAAATACAGAGCTTTGCAGACAAAAAAACCCCACAAAAAAACAAAAAAAACAAAAAACCCCCCCAAAACAAAAAACCTAACTAAAAGAGTTTATTACCACAAACCAGTACTGCAAGAAATGTTAAAGGGACTGTTGTAAGAAGAAAAAATAAAAAATAGAGAGAAAGAGAAAAATACAGGCATCAATAATAAGAATGGCAACAAATATCTATCAACAATAACCTTAGAGATAAATGGCTTATATGCTCCAATCAAAAGACATAGGGTAGCTGAATGAATAAGAAAATATGACTGTCTATAAGAGACCCCCATCATAACAAAGATCTCACAGAGAATGAAAGTGAAGGGATGGAAAAAAAACTTCCAGGCAAATGAAAAAAAAAAAAAAAAAAGCTGGTGTAGCAATACTCATATCTGACAAAATAGACATCTAAGTGAAGGCCATAGGAAGAGATAATGAAGGTCACTTCATAATACTAAAGGGATCGTTACAACAAGTGGCTATAACTCTGGTAAACATATATGCACCTAATACAGGAGAATCCAAATATATATAAAAAAAAACTTCTGGAGGATTTTAAGGGAGAGATCGACAGCAATACCATCATAGTAGGGGACTTTAACACCCCAGTGACATCACTGGATAAATCTTCTAGAAAAAAATATTAATAAGGAAACAGTGATCCTAAATGACACACTAGATCAGATGGAATTAATTGACACTTTCTGAATATTTCACCCCAAAACTACAGAATACATATCTTCTCAAGTGCACATGGAACATTTTCAAAGATAGTCCACATGTCAGGACACAAACTAAATCTCTACAAGTTTAAGAAGATTGAAATCATATCAAGATTTTTCTTGGAACACAATGGCATGGAATTAGAAATCAACTACAATGAAAACACTCAAAAACATTAAAACACATGGAGGCTAAATTGCATGTTGTTAAACAACTAGAGGCCGTGCATGGGGGTGGGGGTCCCTCAGCCTGACCTGTACCCTCTTGCAATCCGGGACCTCTGGCTCCTAACCACTCACCTGCTGCCTGCCCTAACCACTCTGCCTGCCTGCCTGATCCCCCTAACTGCCATCCCCTGCCGGCCTGGTTGCCTCTATTAACTTTTTTTTTTTTTTTAAATCTTATCCCCTTCACACATAATTGTATTTGACTTCTTTATTGGCTTCTCTCTCACACACAATTTTTCTCTCTCCTTTATGTAACACTTTTTCCTACTGACTCATCATTTATAAACTTTTCTTTCCTCCTTATTTCCTACTTCTGTTCATCATCCTTCTTCCCATCTTTCTCTTACCCTCCCTCCCTCCCCTGATTCCTTCTTTCTTTTATCTTTACCCCTGTCCTCCCTCCCCTTTCCCTTCCTTCCCACCTAAATTTTTTTCTTCACTTCCTCCCTTGGACATGCTTTGCTCCCTGCCCCATTTCTTCCTTCTTCCCATTCTTCTTTGAAGCTCTACCGGCTTCCCTTTAAAACTTTTCTTCCCTCCCTCTTTCTCTCTCATCCTACCTTTCCCATACACTCTGCTCTACTTACTTCCACTGTTTTAATATCTATCTATCTATCTACTTGCCTAATTATTTACTATCATTTATCCTTTTTCTTTTCTGACTCCTACTTTTAAAATCTGTCCCCAATACACAACTATACTTGATTTTCATTATAGCTCCTACAGTTCTCTTTTCTTCTTTAACTCTGCTGTCTACTGACTCCTTTATAAAGTTCTTCCCTCCCTCCTTCCCTTCTTCCCCATCTCCCCTTCTCCCTCACTCTTTCACTCTTTTTACAGGCTAATTAAAAATTCTATGCTTTTTGTCCTGTTGTAGTACTGACTTCTTTCCTCTCTGGGACCTGTAGCCGCCTCTGTTTGGGCACTCGGGCCCCTCTCGCACCAGCTTTGAGGGGCTGAATGACGACGCAGCTGTGTCTTGCCTACCGTGGCCTGCGCCTCCCCCCTCTGAGTTGGGGGAAGGTCCTGCCAGGTTGGGGCCAGCGTCCATTGTGGGGACCACTGCGCACACGAGGCTTTCTCCCATTGCGTGCTGAAGGGGGGGATGTGGAGGCTTTTCCCATCCCCCGGTGTGCCCGCTCCCACACCTCAAGCGGCTCCCTGTCCACTCCTGTCCAGAATTTGCAGGCGACGGGTGTGCTTGCACAGGCATGGACGGGCCCGGCCTGTCCTCGGGGGGCGTTCTGCCCAGGATGCGAGCCTCCGTCCGGGTCGGACTGGGCAGATGAATGGATGGGTGGCTGGGGAAAGCTGAGGAGGCTTCCCTGTGGTGTGAGGGTCGCCTGTGGTCTCCACGGTGATGGGGCGAGTCCACGCGGTGGGAGGAGGCTTCGAGGTTGTGCGCTTGGGAGGATCAACTGGTGTCCCTGGTGTTTCGGGGCTGCCCTGTGGGTCTGTGGTGGTGGGATCCCCACGTTGTTTACCCGGTGGCCCGTCCAGGTCCGGTGCCTTGCCTCGATGTCCACTCTGTCATCATGCCTGGGCCCTTTCTTCATGTTGGGTCCACACCCTCTTGATTTGCATGCGCGACCTCTCCGGGGGTCACTACCAATGCTCGCACCCCTCCAGTTGGTGTCTGCTGACCGTGACCTGAGAACCGGCATTTTGCCGTGTGGTGTCGCCCCTCAGCCCCCCCACCTCAGGGGTTGGTGGCGTCCCGGGCAGAGTGCTCTTGGACAGGGCGTGGTGTTGCAGGGGTATTTGTTGGGCGCATGCACCCGGGAAAAAAGAGGACGCTGGCGCTGGGTGGGGGACGCAGCCTCACTTCCCCGGCCCAGTGCCAGGAGCAGGGAAGTGAGCCTCACGCAAGTCCCCCTGCTGCACATGCAGCCTGTTGTACAGTCGTTACTGTGATGGACAATTTGCATATTACCTCTTTATTATATAGATGAGTGGGTTACTAAAGAGATCAAGGAAGAAATAAACAACTTCCTGGAAACAAATGAAAATGAACACACAGCAAAACAAAATCCATGCAAGATAGTGAAAGCAACCCTGAGAGGGAAGTTCATAGCATTACAGACCTACCTCAAAAAACAAGAAAATACTCTAATAAACTATCTAACCCTACAACTTAAAGAATTAGAAAGAGGACAACAAGAAAATCTGAGTAAGTAGAAGGAAGGAAATAATAAAGATCAGAGTGGAAATAAATGACATAGAGACTACCCCCCCCCCATACAAAAGATCAATAAAACCAAGAGCTAGTTCTTTGAAAAGATAAACAAGATTGATGAACCTTTATCTAGACTCATCAAGAAACAAAGAGGGAAGACCCAAATAAATAAAATCAGAGAGGAAAGAGGTGAAGTAACAACTGACCCCACAGAAATACCAAGGATCTTAAAAAAATACTATGAACAACTATATTCCAACAAGCTGGACAACCTGGACAAAATGGACATATTCCTAAAAAAAAATAAAATCTTCCAAAACTCAATCAGGAATAATCAGAAAACCTGGAAAGGCTGATAACTACTGATGAAATTGAAGCAGTAATAAAAAACAAAACAAAACAACCCACCAAAAAAACCCAAACAAACAAAAAACAACTCCCAGCAAACAAAAGCCTGGGTCCAGATGGTTTCACAGGGGAGTTTTACCAAACATTCAAAGAAGAACTAAAACCTATCTTCTCCAGACTATTCCAAAAAATCCAAGAGGAAGGAACACTTCCAAGTTCTTTTTATGAGGTCATCATTATCCTAATTCCAAACCCAGATAAGGAACACTACAAAGAAAAAGAATTACAGGTCCAAATCCCTAATGAACACTGATGCTAAGATCCTCAACAAAATATTGGCAAATCAGATCCAGTAATATATTAAAAAGATTATACACCATGATCAAGTGGGACTTATTTTGGAGATGCAAGGCTGATACAATATTAACAAATCAATAAATGTGATATATCACATAAACAAAATGAAGAATAAAAACCACATGATCATATCAATAAACACAAAAAAGCATTTGACAAAACCCAGCACCCATTTTTAATAAACAACTCTCAGCAAAATGGGAATAGAGGGAACATACCTCAACATAATAAAGGCCTTATATGACAAACCTATAGCCAACATCATACTCAATGGGCAAGAACTAAAACCATTTCCCCTAAGAACAGGAACAAGACAGAGATGTCCGCTTTCACCACTCTTATTCAACATAGTACTGGAAGTGCTAGCCACAGCCATCAGACAAGAAAAAGTAAAAGGCATCAAAATTGGAAAGGAGGCAGTAAAACTCATTATTCCCTGATGACATGATATTATACATAGAAAACCCTAAAGATGCCACACAAAAAAAAGACTAGACTTAATAGACGAATTCAGCAATGTAGCAGAATACAAAATTAATACCCAAAAATCAATGGCATTTTTATATACCAATAATGAACTCTCAGAAAGAGAAACTGAAAAATTCCATTTACCATTGCAGCAAAAAACAAAAACAAAACAAAACAAAAAAACCAAAAAACTAAGATAGTTAGGAGGAATAAACTTAACCTAGTAGGTAAATGATCTGTACTTGGAAAACTACAGGACATTAAAAAAAGAGAGCAAGGAAGATAAAAACAAATGGAAGAATATACCATGTTCATGGATTGGTAGAATCAACATCATAAAATGCCAATACTACCCAAATCAATCAATAGATTCAATGCAGTCCCTATTAAAATACCAATGGCATATTTCACAGGTCTAGAATAAATACTCCAAAAATTTATATGGAACCAAAAAAGACCCCAAATAGCTGTAGTAATCTTGAGAAAGAAGACAAAGTTGGAGGATCATAATACCATCTATCAAGCTATATCACAAAGCCACTGTTCTCAAAACTGCCTGGTCCTGGCAAAAGAACAGACATATAGACCAGTGGAATAGAAGAAAACCCAGAAATGGACCCAAGCCATCATGCTCAATTAATATTTGACAAAGGAGGCAAGAGCATACAATGGAGTCAAGACAGTTTCTTCAATAAATGGTGTTGTGAAAATTGGACAGATACATGCAAAAAAAAAAAAAAAGAAAAGAAAAGAAAAAGAAAACTAGACCCCCCCAACTTATACCGTATATGAGAATAAGCTCAAAATGGATAAAAGACCTAAATATAAATTGTGAAACAATAAAAATCTTAGAAGAAACCATAGGCAGCAAAATCTCAGACATCTCTTGTAGCAATATGTTTACCGGTACATGTCCCAGGGCAAAGGAAACTAAGGAGAAAATAAACAAATGAGACTACATCAAACTAGAAAGCTTCTGCACAGCAAAAGAAACTATCAACAAAATGAAAAGATAGTCCACTGCATGGGAGAACATATTTGGCAATAATACATCCAATAAGAGATTAATTTCCAAAATATATAAGGAACTCATACAACTTAACAAAAGGAAGATAAACAATCCAATTAAAAAATGGGCAAAGGACCTAGATAGGCACTTCTCCAAAGTTGACATACAGATGGCCAAGAGACATATGAAAACATGCTCAAAGTCACTAATTATCAGAGAGATGCAAATTAAAACGACAATGATATTATCACCTTACACTCGTCAGAATGATAACAACAAATCAACAAATGACAAGTGCTGGCAAGGATGTGGAGAAAAGGAAACCCTAGTACACTGCTGGTGGGAATGCAGACTGGTGCAGCATTACGAAAAAAATATGGAGTTTCCTCAAAAAATTAAATATGGAACTACCATTTGACCCAGTGATTCCACTTCTAGGAATATAACCCAAGAAATCAGAAACACCAATCAGAAAGGATATATGCGCCCCTATGTTAATAGAAACATAATTTACAATAGCTGTTTTGGAAACAGCCTAAGTGCCCATCAGCAGATGAGTGGATTAAAACACCATGGTACATCTACACAATGGAATACTATGCTGCTGTGAAAAGAAAGAACTCTTACCATTTGCAGTGCTGGAAGCCAATTCCAGCATGTCATAATTGCAAGAGTTTCATCAAAAGGTTGATGGAACTTGGGGACTCAACAAGGGCTGAGTCACATATATTGTCACCTATGGGGGTACGTACTCTCTTTCTGTGACCAGTGCTGAAAGAGAGAACGAGGGGGTTCATGAATCTTGAGTAGAACGCGAGGAGGGTTAAGGAAGAATGAAAAACGAGACTGAGACAGAAATAGAGGGAAAAGCTGGGGCTGGGTGTGGTGTCTGCCCTCTGATAGATGAACAGGAAGTTACATCACATCTGGGTGGGCCTTGAGTTTCTGGCGACATAGTGAGATCCACCCCCTAGCACCTGGGCTGGAAAGGTCAGACTGAGTGACGTCCTTGCCTTTGGGCTAGGACTGCCTCCAGGGCGTGGCTCTGCCGGCGCCCTGGGTTCAGTTGACAATATTTTTAAGAACGCCCATTGTGCCTTGACAGGGGCTCCCCACCTGTCCCCCTATTTTTGTATTTAAGCAACTAAAATTAAAAGTAAAACTTAACATCAAGAACAAAGCTTTGAGGGAGAAACCAAGATGGTGGCATAGGTAAACACCGGAAATTGCTGCCTCAAACAACCACTTCAAAAATAGAACTAAAAGACAAAACGGACATCATCCAGAACCACAGCAAGGCTGGCTGAGTGGAAATTCTACAACTAGAAGGAAAGAGAAAAGCACACTGAGACTCAGAGGAGGTTCGGAAGTGAAGTGCAGAGGTACGGAGGCGCATGTGGAAAGGGTTGGCAACTGAGGACGCGGTTGTCTTTTTCAATCGGGAGGGAGTCTCAAGCTCCCGACTGCTCTGAACTCCAGTTCCGGGCGAGTCTCTGGGGACCCAGACTCATACAGGGAGAAACTGGACTGTCTGGCATCGGTCGGAACTCGAGGGCGGCTTTCTCTCAGAGGTGCTTGCAGCGATTACTGGGACACTGAGATGCGGGGCCTCTTAGGGTAGGACTGAGGATCTGCCATAGCTGTTTGCTCCGCCCTGTTGATTCCCTGACACCCCGCCCCACCCAGGCTGCTGCAGAGGCTTTTGCATATGAATGCCCTGGCCCTTTGCAATCTGAAAATTACCTAACAAACTGCAGCTGGGCCAGACAGACCCAGAACTTCCAAGAGAAGGCCCAAGGCCCCACAGCAGCTTGCATTGCTTCACAGCTGGGCCTCATTTGGGCACCTCCAAACCCCAAACAAGGAAGGGGAATCTGCAGATCTC
>NW_005370273.1:716344-716889 GCF_000412655.1 Myotis brandtii
ACAGCCAATTGGCCTGGAGGTCAATTCCTCCCAGTGATACCAACTACAATCAAGACTTAACTACAACAACACTGTGCACACAGCCCACAAAGGGGTGCACCAAGAGTGTCCACCTCAGGTAATTGGGGAGGGTGAGCCACTGGGCCCTATAGGACACCTAGCACAGAAAGCCACTCTATCAACACAGGGAAGCATAAAAAATGTGGAGACAAAGAAACAGGTCACAAATGACAGAAATGGAGGAAAGCAAACTACCGGATATAGAGTTCAAAACCAAACTGATAAGGTTTTTCAAGAATTTTCTAGAAACTGCCGATAAATTTAGTAAGACCCTCAAGAAATCTAGTGAGACTCTCAAGGATATGAACAAGGACGAACTAGAAATTAAGCATACACTGACTGAAATAAAGAATATTATACAGAGATCCAACAGCAGACTACAGGATCGCAAGAGTCAAATCAAAGATTTGAAATACGAAGAAGCAAAAAACACCCAACCGGAAAAGCAAAAAGAAAAAAGAATCCAAAAATATGAAGATAGTGTA
>NW_005370273.1:717975-722995 GCF_000412655.1 Myotis brandtii
AAAGCTTTGACTAAATAAAACTAATAAAACAATATCAATGCAAACACAACAATAAGTGAGAAATCAAACTACAGATATGTTAATATTTTTAGCTACTAAATGAAAGTCTCTTTTGCTGCTGGTGTATATTTACTCAGAGTCCTTAGACTTGGTTGTGCAATGCCTTATAGAAGTCTGGCAGCCAACCAATGTCCGCATAGTCAGAAACATGGTTGAGGCTGTAACTTCTACCTCCTGCTGGCTTCAGTCGTTAACTTCTTTAGCTGACCCTATGTTGACACCTCAGTCTTTTGCATAGTCTTCGTTTTCCTCTTCCGCATCGCTGTCATCAGGGCAACTCTCAGTCCCTCGAACAACGGGACAGCTTCTCTGGGTCCATGATGGTGACGCACCTAACGCTCTGGCATCCAGATTGGTTTCGGTGCTCCTTCTGGAAAGATACAAAACACAACCTCTTCCCCATATTATTGAATTTGATAAAACTTTTGTCTGGTTTTTGCTTTCTTCAACCAGGCTAACTTGGTGGAGGCTATTGTACAGGAGGCCTGATGCCTTCCAGCTGCTGTACGACCCTCTGCAATTCAAAAATTTAAAGTATAAAGCAAAAAATTTTAAAGTATAAAGATCATGACTAAGTTTGTATTTGAGGTGACACATAACATCCACCTCCCCCTTTCTGTTTTAATAATTGCATTTTAATAGTACGATTGGCTTACTTCATTATTGCTTGAGAATTATAAGGAACACTAGTTTTATGACAAATTTGATATTGCTGACAAAAGTACTGAAAACAGAATTAGTGTACGTGAATCCATTGTTTGTTTTTAGCTCTAAGGGAGGTCCTAGTACCGTAAAGGCAATGATTAATTATGTGCTTGGCACTCTTCCCTGTTACTTTTCCTTAATAAATTTTGAAAAGTGAAAGCCGCCTGAAGGGTTCGAGTCCTTTTAAGACTCTTCATTCCACATCTGCAGACTAGAAGTAAACATATGAGAACAAGAATGGGACAAACAATAGTGGTTATGCTGAGAGGCAAATGCAAGGATGTCCAGTGGAAGGGGTTAAATTCTTTCGAGTACTCTTTAAATTGCTGCCAGGCATTAAGGGAATTGGTTTGTAAGTTTGCCTTGGACAACTGTACAACATGCTGTTGTAATTCTAAAATATCCAGGGTTGTGTTACCTTGACCCCAAGCACCAAGAAGGTGATTTTTTATTGATTCCCAAGGGTGCAGGGCACTATTATAGGGAACGGGGGTAACACAAATCTGGGAAAAATTATAATGACACTGTAAAGATATTCTTTGCTCTAGGCCATGGATTTTATCACCCATCCACAGGACTGTAGACTTTAATGCTGACAATTCAATTTCAAACTGGTTGTCAATTCTTTTTTGTATAGACAAGGTCTTAGTTACATTTTCCTTGACCTGTTGTACGAAATGAGAGGTCTGAACAGTCTGTACCATGGATGAAGCAGCAATGCCCACAGAAGTAAGTAACGTTACGAGGGCAAAGATTCCTGCAATTAACATTCCAAGAAATCTTTTTTGTCTTCTTAAGATTTTTACTAGATCATGTAACAGTTGGTAGGTTTGATGAGATTCCCAAGGCTCAGTTAGGTTAGTGGGAACCCAAGCAAAAGCTGGCTGTTTTAAAATCATGAGGGAATTCTTTTGAAATGTAGAATTAATACAATGGATAATGTGCAACCTGTGCATGACACCTCATACAGATGGCTTGTAACATTAAGGTGCATCTGGATGGGGCCTGAGAGGAGTACAAATGGATCAAACACACAGGCAGTAGCAAGCACTGTCTTATTGAGAATTCCTCATAAAGCAGAAATGGAACTATTTGAGCTATAATTAAAACTATACCATTTTATAGGTGCAAGTGCAGCAGCTAATTTCCACTGCGTACTTTGTAGGGGCCAATTGTCATGTTGCAATTGAGGCCCAACAAATTCTCCTCTATGCCATGAGATGGAGTGATTAGCTTAACATATAGATAGGATGCATTCCCTTTCCATTTTAGGGTGCGATTGTTACTATACAGAGACCCATAAGGGCTCCAGTCTATAAAGAAAAAATTGTTATTAAGTTTGCTGGTGGTAGGATAATTACTTTAACAGTCTTGCCAATTAACTTCTTCCTCAGTGGGATCCCATTCATAAGACCTTTTACATAGTGGCTTAGTGGGGCGGGGAGGTGGTGTGTGCCTTAGCACACTTACATTTTCTGCACCTTTCCCCGGAGCAAGTAGAGATAATACATGTACTTGAGCCATTTCTTCCCCGTTCTTTGGGGTCCAGGCTGGCCAAAAACCTCTCTTTAATTTTACACACAAGGGAGCAGTGGCTTGATTTAGAGTCATACAAAAGGGAAGCTGGGTGGCAACAGCTGTGTAATTATACCTTGCCCATAGGCTTCCTTGCCCTACCTGTGGTCCTCCTGGATGACCAAGGTTTTGGGTATCATTGGTGACTATATTAGGTGGAGGATCAGCCCACGTAAGGGGTCTTACCCACGGTGGGTCAGGAACATAAGTCCAGAATACCTCCCCATTTGCCCCTGGTAGCATTACCGCACAGCTGATTACTGCTAGCATGGCAAGAGGATGTTCTCAGGTGTTCCTGGGCTCCTGGTCACTTCTGGGCTCCTTGCTGTCCACTTCGTCCTCTTCCCACTTCTTATCTTCAGTGGGCTGCTTGGGATCATTGCTATCTGTGGCTGGGGCAGTCGATTACCTACAGCTGTAAGGTGTGGCTCCAGGTGCCAACTCCTTTTTAAATTGGCCAGTTCCTTTCTCGGGTCCATGTTGAAGTTAATATTTCTTGCGGGAGGAGTCTGAGTGGGTGGAGGGAGGGGAAGGGTGGGAAAAAAAAACAAAACAAAACAAAAAAATATTTCTTGCGGGAATCCACACTGGCTTAGAGAAATTTTCTGAAAGTATATAAGCGTATCCTCGACCAAATGTTAAGAGGGAATTTTGTATAAATTAGATTTGAGATCCTTTCATTTAACCAGACCATTTTCCTTTTGGCCCACTTCCACAGGTGTCCTGCCATCGGCATTACAAGCGAAAATCAACTTTAAAGTAACAATTTTAAAATAATTTAGGCTTAATGTAATATTCATACAGGTGTGGACGAAAGGGGCCACATGCTGACCTGACAAGCTCAGGGGAGGCCTGCATGGCGGTCTTGCAGACTCAGAGACCTAAAGTAACCACAAAGGATGGTCTGAAATTAAACTTTAACTAAAAGCAGTTATGGTGGGCAGTTACGTCCTAGGCCAGTATCTTCACTGATAAGGTCAACTGAGCCCGTCTGTCTTTTTGCATCTAAGATAACATATCCTTGGGATGTCTGGGTAACTTGTGACTTCCCTTGTTATAGAGCCCCTGGGGCACAGCCAGGTGTGCTGGGCCCAGGACAGATGCCGCAGATTCTTTCATTTATCATGTTAATTGTTCCTGCACCCACCTAAGTATGTGTCCATCATTTTACTTTTTATCCTATCCCAGAGGTTTCCCCGCTTCGCTTAATCCCACCTCCTTAAATCTGTCACCAATGAATTTCATGTAACCCACCTATGTTCTTCCTTTGATTGCAATGTATAAATACGGATGTAACCCTGCCATTCTCCGGAGCACTATCTCAATTCGTTGAGGTTCTGCTTCCCAGCATATATCGACAGTTTGGCTCAAATAAACTCACAAAAAATTCTTTACAGGTTTCAATGGTTTTTTTATGTTAACACAGGAGATCATTCTATTATTCCCCTTATTTTGTATTAAAATACTATAAAGAGGCTTTTGGAAAAATTTTTAATGCAGTTTTGATAACTTTAGATTTAATTCTTTGCACAGAAAGATGACTGCTTTGGATACATCAACTGGTAAACAATTTTTTGAAAGGGTGAGGACTACGCCCTCCATCTTGCCCTGTGTCCTCCATTTTTGAGCAGCCATGTGCTCAGCGGGGCTTCTTCCCGGAAGCCAAAGCCTCTGTTAGCCACACCCAGGATTTCTTTAAACTAACCAATGACAGTCAAGGGAAGTGCGCGCCATGGAGATGACCACATCCTGTGTAAGGAGACACCGACTTGCCCCTGGCCAATCGGCAGGGCCCACAGTCCTCTCTCCTCCCCTTACTATAAAACCTCTCTCCTGAGCTCTCTCACTCTCTCTGCCACTCGGCTTACCGTTGCATCGGTGAGTGTGGTCGGGGAGCCGAACTAGTTCGAATAAAAGACTCTGCTTTTGCATCGGACTCGGCTGGCTCCCTGGTGTGGTCTAATGGGGATCTTGAAATCTGGGCATAGCATTTGGGGGCTCGCCGGGATCCCCAAGACCATCGAGGGACCCCCGATCCGAAGAGTGTGACTGACCGCGGTAGGTGTCTGTGTCGTTGTGTGTTCTGTTCTGTGCGAGCTCGCTTCTGAAATCTGAAGTGCCCGAAGGGGGTCTAGGTGGACGCACCGCTGAAGGACCACAGGCGGGGGAGAGTTGGAAGACGTTCTGCTCCCCAGGAGGGATGAGTATGCCCCTCACGAGGGATGTGGTTTCCCCTTGCGGATTTGAGACGAGGCGGGTCGCTCCTGCAGGTTTGGCGTAAGGCCATCGTCTAGTTGCTTCCATGGAGTTGGAAGGCTGTATTTTCGGGCCCTCTTAGTTTTCTGTGTTTGTATGTGTTTTTTTTCTCTGTGGGATTACTGGACGGACGTTATGGGACGGACTCAGACTGCTCCTTTGGGTATTGTGATTGATCATTTCAAGGAGATTGGGGGAGGCTGTAGAGCTCCCTCAGGAGTTGGGAAGTTGTTATTGTTTAAACTCTGAGTGAATGTCTGGTGAAAGTGTGTGAGTGTGGAGGGAGGGGGCCTGCCCTCTCCCCTCCTTTGTGTGGCTCCACGACTTCGGTCGGGCGGGCGTCTGAGTGAGGATCTGTGAAAACAGGTCACCCCCTCCCCAAGTAAATGCGTCTGGGATTTCTGTGCACGTGTAGAGAGAAAAG
>NW_005370273.1:723010-723435 GCF_000412655.1 Myotis brandtii
TTGAAATGTATCCTTAAATATAAAAGTATTGATTTGAAAAATGCTAAGTATTTAATTTGCTAGCTAAGATTTAAAGCTCTGAAAGTTTAAGGTCTCTTTTCTTGCCATTAAACAGTTTATTTTGGTGGAGGCAGGGGTAGACACGCCCTTCCCCTAGCATTAAGCATTACTTTGGGAAAAATACGCCATCTAAGTCATTTGCTGAAACTTCCCCCAGAGCAGGATGTGGGGGAAGGGAAGAAAGAAGTCCACGTGGCCATCACTCCCCAAGAAAGCCACTTCTTCGCCTCATCTACGCCATCTTTATCTTTTTTTAATGCATCCAGGATTTCTGTGCACATGTAAAGGGAAAAGGCCAGTATAAAAATGAGTGCGCATAGTTTTGAGCTGGACTAGACCTTTTGCTGTGTACAGAATAAAAACCC
>NW_005370273.1:726816-732577 GCF_000412655.1 Myotis brandtii
TGAAAGGGCAAGGGCTACGCCCTCCATCTTGCCCTGTGTCCTCCATTTTTGAGCAGCCATGTGCTCAGCGGGGCTTCTTCCCGGAAGCCCAAGCCTCTGCTAGCCACACCCAGGATTTCTTTAAACTAACCAATGACAGAAAAGGGAAGTGCGCGCCATGGAGATGACCACATCCTATGTAAGAAGACACCGACTTGCCCCTGGCCAATCGGCAGGGCCCACAGTCCTCTCTCCTCCCCTTACTATAAAACCTCTCTCCCGAGCTCTCTCGCGCTCTCTCTGCCACTTGGCTTACCGTTGCATCGGTGAGTGTGGTCGGGGAGCCGAACTAGTTCGAATAAAAGACTCTCTGCTTTTGCATCAGACTCGGCTGGCTCCCTGGTGTGGTCTAATGGGGATCTTGAAATCTGGGCATAACATTTTTATTATGAGATGAACCATCAATAAAAATTTTTTTTCATGAAATATATATTTATTTAAATTTGCAAATATGAATTAATTTGAAATAAGGTTTATTTTTTAACTTTAATTGTCTTTGTTTGTGGAATGTAAATAACATTAATTGGATTTCTGCTATCAGTTTCTTTGAGTACTTTGACATAAGCTATTTATCCTTTATTTAGGGAGGGAAAATATAGATTATTAACTTTTAAGTATCCTTTAATAACTTTTGAAAATTATTTAAAGTTTAAAGCAATTTTTTTGTATTTTTATTATTTAGGGTTTAATATATTGACTTTTAATTACAGTTCTCTAGACATTTGAAGGAAACCTCTTTTTTATTTTCTTTTGGAATAACCTTTTGGCCACCTTCAGAGAATTTAAAAGACATTTAATACTACTAGGTTATGTAGTCACATTAAATGACTTTCCTTTAGTATTCATGGTGACTGCTATTAATGATTAGATTCAATGCCTGAATAGCATTCTTCAGTTTATCCTGTACCTTTAAAGAATATTTTTATATGGAAGTTTTTAAGAAATTCGAGCTTCTGTTGCTGGCCTTTATTAAAGCCAACTGCTCAAAACATTGGTCTGTCATATAACTGAAATTATATGAGACCTTAATTATATTTTAAAAGCTAATTTATTAAGCAATCACAATAAGCATCTTTATTGAAAAAACGTAGTAAATCTACACTGTTGATTCGTGAGGCATGCATGCGGTCCCACCCTCAGGGCTTCTGTCCGAAAACTCCGCTTTTAAAAAAAACTCCGCCTCTGAAATTCCATTCTGCCTAAAAGGGATCTAGCAATTCCGTCTTGCTCTAGCATAGCGAGCGAAATTCCCACAATTAAAATATGTAAAGCACATCCGGGAGTAAGCAAACATTCCTTTTGCGATTGGCTAACTCAAAGGGAGGGGCGGACCTTTGCTGTTTCAAGACGGCTGCCCCCAGGAAAGCCGAAAGCCATGTGGCCGAGATGGTGGCCCCCAGGGGAGCCACGTGCCCTGCGGCCAGGATGGCGGCTGCTTAAACCTTTTTTCAGATTGGAAAGATGACTTGCTTATCGTTACACTTAGTTAAAAATGCAGAATTAATCCTCCTTTCTAACTAGATCTAGGTTGAAGATTCACTAGAATTATGACTTCTTAAAACTTACATTTTAAACTCTTAAAAGTTTCAATTCTTTTTTTGATAGCGAGACAGAACTCAAACAATATACAAAACAAATCTCAAGACATACGAAACACATCCGACGAACAAAGTCAATTTTATACTGTAGATCAGGGGTCCTCAAACTATGGCCCGCGGGCCACATGCAAATACAAAACTGTATTTGTTCCTGTTTTGTTTTTTTACTTCAAAATAAGATATGTGCAGTGTGCATAGGAATTTGTTCATAGTTTTTTTTTAAACTATAGTCCGGCCCTCCAACGGTCTGAGGGACAATGAACTGGCCCCCTGTTTAAAAAGTTTGAAGACCCCTGCTGTAGATATTTTATAAGGGATCTTTTTTTTTAAAAAATATGTTTTATTGATTTTTTACAGAGAGGAAGGGAGAGGGATAGAGAGTTAGAAACATCGATGAGAGAGAAACATCGACCAGCTGCCTCCTGCACGCCCCCTACTGGGGATGTGCCCGCAACCAAGGTACATGCCCTTGACTGGAATTGAACCCGGGACCCCTCAGTCCGCAGGCCAATGCTGTATCCACTGAGTCAAAGAGCCAAACCGATTCGGTTATAAGGGAATTTTAGATCAACGCTTCTATCTTTTGAGAACAGCCTTAACTGCGTGATTGCAAGCCAGCGAGTTTGCTGGAGGCGCGGGGAATTCAAATGCAAATTAACCACATTGTCTCTTGCCAAGGCCTGGGCTGCACCCCCTGCTCGGGCGGGAGATTCAAAAGACGTCTTTCTTTGGGAATCGCGGAGAAGCCCCTCCGCCATTTTTCCTAGAACTTTAATCCGTCCGTGACACCGTGAGGATACCAAGTCATGTCAAAACTACCTGGCACAACTTCCTCTGGGCTAGTTGCCATCGGACAATCGTGGAGAAATTCCAGACGCAGTTGTAAATCAGGCTCTGGGGGAAGGCGGGACAACGGGCGTCCCTTTCCCCCGGAGAAAGACCTCAGTAGTTCTGTAGGCTAATTCTTCCAATCTGAGAATGGATTGTGTATAGGAAACCTGACCCTTTGAAGTGTATATCTCCACCTCGCCTTAGGACAAATTGTGTTAATAAAAAGCATGGGTCACATCACTTCCTCTGATGCTTCCCGTCTCACTCACAGAAGCCAGTGCCCATGTTGTCCGTGTGGCTCCTTGGGCCTGACTCCTGGTACCCCTCACTCCTCTCCCATCATTCTCTCTCCTCATTCTGGTCTAGCCCTGGTGGCCTCTGGGTGGTTTCTGGTATGTTAAACTTGTTCCCACCTCAGTGCCTCTTTTTCTTACCAGCCTAGAGCAGTGGTCGGCAAACTGTGGCTTGCGAGCCACATGCGGCTCTTTGGCCCTTTGAGTGTGGCTCTTCCTAAGCCTTAGGAGTACCTTAATTAAGTTAATAACAATGTAGCTACCTATATAGTTTAAGTTTAAAAAATTTGGCTCTCAAAAGAAATTTCAATCGTTGTACTGTTGATATTTGGCTCTGTTGGCTAATGAGTTTGCCGACCACTGAGCATTTCTGCTCACACCCATCCCCAGATGTCTCTGTAGCTCCTCCCTCTGTTCAGGTCTTTGTTACAATGTCCCTTTCACAGTGTTCTTTTCTGACCATTCTAGAATAGCATCTCCCATTACTCTTTACCCCTTCACAAAAATTATTGTAGTATAATGCAGGTAATCAAATGCACAAGTCCGTCACCATCATTTTGAGCATCAGTTTGCAGTAGGTGGTGGTGTGGCTGGAGATACAAAGGAGCAAGGCCCTCCAGCGCACGCAGAGGTCACTGGCAGCTGCTGTTATTTTGTTAAACCTCATCCTTGCCCTGAAGCCCTGCTCTGTGCTCTGTGCTCTGTGCTCTGTGGCGGGCGGAGCGTGGCCCCTGGAGCCCGCGCTTTGTGTTTCAGTGTCTGCGGCCAGAAGGGGACTGACCTCGAGCCCTTGCAAGTATCAGACCACAAGTCCTGGGAAGGGACCCGCTGCCCAGTGTGGGTCAGGTACCAGCCATGCCCCTGCTGGGATGCTAAGGGATTCATAGCCTTGGAGGAGGGGGTCCAGGGTCTTTTGATGGCTGTGTCTTCCCTTCCCACTGCGGTAGGATCTTAGCATGTCGGGGCAGCTCCTAGCTCTCAGCTCCCCACGGGGAGAGGGGCTAGAGCAAGCCTTTTGTTTTACTGAGCACTTGACTGTGGAAACAGCAGCCTACTCACCAAATCCTCTCCCTGCCTCGGGACTATCTTCTCTCAGAGCCATGCTTTCCCAGGTGTTTTCCAAGTGACGTCTCCGTCTGTCTCTGTCTGCTGTGGCCATCGCTGCTCAGCCAGGCCCCCTGCACGCAGAGGCTCTGACACGCCCAGCTCACTCTCCCCTCCGAGAGCCAGGTCGCCGGCTCTCACCTTGTCTGCAGAACCAAAATACAGACACATCCTCTTCTGCCTAACACCCGTCAATGGCTCCCACTTCTTGAAGATCAAATTCCAAATTTCCCCTCTGCATTCCAGGCCTGCCCTTTAGACCTCGCCGCCGCCCTGCTGTTCGGCGTGGCTCCCAGGAGCGCGGGATTCCCCTCTCCCGTGTGTGTGTGTGTGTGTGTGTGTGTGTCTCTGTTCATGCTGGCCGCCCCCCCCCCCCCCTCCCAGGCAGAACCCCATACCTGCCCTCACTTGCCCTCCCGAGGTTCCTGACACACACAGCCCTCCCACCTCTGGGTCACCTCCGCCTGGTCACACAGCCCAGTGGTCCTCTGGGAACTGGCTGCTGACATCTCCAAAAGGCCTCCAGGAGCCTCATTTTTCAAAAACACATGTCACTTCTTACATGTGTATGAGCTTCTCATCTTATTTCTCCGGATCTCTGCTTCCTGCCCCCAACACTGTCTTGATTGCACTGGGTTTTCTGGTTAACCAGGCGTGGGCTAGCCCAGGACGAGGGCTTAGTGATGCTAATAGGGGAGACCTACAACTTGACAGATAGAGCACCTGAATTAATCTGAAAAATAATCATATTATTTTAAACCTTAGAACACATATATTTATGTGCATAGGGGTTAAGCTTCTTATGTGTGAATGGGGAGTTAAGTTTTTCTTAAAGTTTCCTTTTTAAGGCCTGTGGGAAGCAACTGGGGAGGTGACTCAGCTGTGAATCCAGCAAGCAGAACCGATAAGCATGGTCAGGCCGACCCACCAGGAGTCAACACCATCTCGTCTACATCACCTCATCGCCTGATGAGTAATTACAATAGCTGACGTCTGTGGACCCCCAGGCCTGCACGTAGCTGCACTCCTCACCCCAGCCCCTTCCCACTGGTGCCCCACCTTGAAAACGCTGTTCCCTGAATACTTCTCTTGCAGGGGCCATACACCATGCACAACCCCACAAGGGCGGCTGACTGCTGACACCAGCCAGCCGGGGCCTTTCTCACCTCCCCACTACCACCATCATGGGGGAGGGGGGGCTGCAAAAGCCTGCAAAAATCCCAGGAATGAGGAACAAAGAACTGAGTGCCCTTTATAAGAGAAAGCCCTGCTGCAATCAGCACTCAGCTTTGGGGACCAATTCCCCTGAGCCACAGCACCGGTGCTCCTGCAATAAAGTGCATTTTCTGAATCTTCCGAGTGCCTGGTTGTATGTCTTCCCGCCACCTGAAAATTTTGCCATAACAGTGCCACCGGGCTGCACGTCATCACCACACCACGGTTGGTGCCAATGGCCTGGCCCCGATGACCTCCCCAGGCAGGTGCCAGGAAACTTGCCAAGCAAATAACTTATCCTGGTCTACTCTGTTGCCCTTTGGCCGGGGAGATGGCCCTGCCCATGCTGTCCAGCCCTGGAGTCATGAGCTTCTGAAAGGTGGTTGATGAGACTGGGGAATGGAATTTAAATTTTTATTAATTCATCTACACTAATAAAAGACAAACATGCAAATTGACCAAATTGGCTCCACGACTTTGGTCGGGCGGGCGTCTGAGTGAGGATCTGTGAAAACAGGTCACCCCCTCCCCAAGTAAATGCGTCCGGGATTTCTGTGCACGTGTAAAGAGAAAAGCTGGCTTAAAACTAATGCGCGCATCGTCCGATTTTGGATAGAGTTTTGAGCTGGAGTCTCTTTGCAAATGTGCAGGATGGAGCCCAAGATTGATTATTTATCCCCC
>NW_005370273.1:733780-733993 GCF_000412655.1 Myotis brandtii
TGGCCGGCTGCTGCCTCCTCTCAAGGCAACAAAGTTTCAATTATAGAAGGTAAATAAACCCCAGATACCTGCTTCCAGTCGGCATGGCCACGGAGCTGGAGTGAAGAAAACAAAAAACAAAAAAAGGAAAGGCTGGGAGCTTCGGTCGCCGGGGTGCTTGTTCAGTCTGAAAACAGCCATCAGCCCCTCACCCAGGCTGGCCAGGCACCCCAG
>NW_005370273.1:735423-737458 GCF_000412655.1 Myotis brandtii
CGGGCTGCCAGAGGGATGTCTGACTGCCAGTTTGGGCCCGATCCCCCAGGGAGTGGGCCTAAGCCAGCAGGTGGGCATCCTCCGAGGGGTCTCAGATTGCAAGAGGGCATAGGCCGGGCTGAGGGACCCCCCTGAGTGCACAAATTTTTGTGCACCGGGCCTCTAGTTATTTATAATGAATTACATTTATAACATAACTAGAGGCCTGGTGCACAAAAATTTGTGCACTAGGGGGGGGTGGGGAGGGGGGTCCCCCAGCCTGGCCTGTGCCCTCTCGCAGTCTGGGACCCCTAGGGAGATAATGACCTGCTGGCTTAGGCCTGCTCCCGGGTGGCAGAGGGCTGAATACATGTTATTGCTGCTGGAATAGCTGAAAGCATTTCCCCCAACCTGACAATGCCTACTGTATATCAAACCTTACCTTTGATATGTATATCTGCTTTGCTTTAGGACAATTTGTGTTAATAAAGAGCAAGGGGTCTGGAGATTCAGAGAGAATTTGGTTACTATAGCTAAGTTTCCTCTGGCTCCCCCATGTATTGCAAATTTATATGTCTAGTCTCTTTATGAATTTACACGCAGCCCTTCTCCAGATTCCTGAACCCTTCTAGATTCTGGATAACACCTGGGCACCTCTGACTGTCCGACTGGTCGCTATGACGCGCACTGACCACCAGGAGGCAGACGCTTAATGCAGGAGCTGCCATGACACGCACTGGCCATTTACAAAGAAATGGCACCACAGACCTGGCACCGACAAAGCAACACTCGGCTTTCCCCAAGTGGGACACAGGCCCCACCACCACCCTGGAGCGACACTCCACTGTTAGGTCGGAGAGAGCCCAGGATCGGATACATGCAGACGTGTGATGAGATAATGGACCCTCCCTGGAATTTCAAACAGATCAGCGTGCCAGACACAGATACCGGCTTCTCCCTGAATCAACACGACCCCCACACAGATACTGACTCCTTCCTGAATACCCTGCTGACCCCCTGCAGTGGAAACTTCCTCAGCTGAATACCTCAGCTCATGTCCCTGCCCCTCACCCAACCGCAGTGTAAAAAAAAGCGCCCCCCTCCCTGTTGGTGCGGATCCACGTGCCCTGTCTTTGGGGTTCGTGGGTCGCACAGGGATGCAGAATAAAACCTTTCCTCTCTTTCTTTTCTGATTAACTCAGCTCTCTTTATTTCCTACGCCGCCTCCTGAGCCACCTAACCTAACATTTGGTGCCTTGAAACCTGGGTGGTGCGAGCACCTCATTTGGCCGTCCCTCCACGGCTCGGGGTGCCCGTCTCTCCCTCCTTGTGGCCCAGGACCCATCAGGACCTCATTTCTTCGACTCGGCAGCCCTTCCCTGGTTTGGCAACATCAGTGGTGAGTCCCGCCCCGCCCCCATGCCTGTTCCTCGTGGCCCCCCGCCCGCAGGCGTCTCTGTCTGTAAAACGCGGCTGCGTCAGAGATAGCCTCTTTCTGGACCCTTCCAGGAAGGCTCATCTGGACCTTGGGAGGTAGCAGAGACGTCTCTACCCTCCCCCCAGTCCCTCCGTCCATCCGTAGCAGGGTTTAACAGCTGGGACACCAGCCTTTGGCCTCCGCTACAGGCCATGGGCATCAAGCACGGGGCATCCAAATGCCAAATTAATCCGAGCACACCTCTAGGGTGCCTGCTCACCAATCTGGCTAACCACTGGGCCTGCCCCAGACCTGTGTCCTATTTCTGTAATGTAGCATGGCCTCAGTATGAAAATGGGACCTTGACTTTACCGTCCATACCGATCTCAGTAATTTCTGCCAGCAAACCGGGAAATGTTCCCAAGCCCGCCCCCCCCTCTCCACCCTCTCTGCGTCCCTGTCCCTTCCCCCAAAGTTCCTTCTGCCTCCTCTCCTTGCTCAGTCCTCCCTCCTCTCCCCGGGCTGTGGCCGTGCCGAGCCACGCGCCGCGAGCCCATGGTGTGTGTGGTGTGTGTGTGGGGGTGGGTTTGTTTGCCGTGTGTGTGTGTGGGGGGGTGTCGGACGCCCCGCGCCCCTCCA
>NW_005370273.1:737524-743304 GCF_000412655.1 Myotis brandtii
CTTCCGCCTCACCACTGTTGGGAAGCAGTCCGCTGGGCCGGGGTTGGTGCCATTCAGCACCCTCTCCTCCTCCCTCCCTGCTGGACCCTCCTCCAGCCATGCCTTCTTCCGCCCATCCACCCCGCCGCCGCCGCCGGCCGCAGGAGCCCGAAACTCAAGGCCGGGCTACTGCCCCCTCCCCCACCCTCCGCCTGCTTCCCCAGTTAGTCGTTCGCAGGCTCCTCCTCCCCTCTGCCCCGCCTCCCCTCTGTCCCTCCTCCTGGTCACCACCATGGCAGGGGCTCCGGCGGCTGGCACTGGTGCCCGGGATGGTGCCGGGGCTGCTTGTTCCCCCACAGGCCCCGCAGAGAAGTCTGACCTGACAGCTCAGCTCTGCAGACCCTCGGGGCCTCCTGCCCTGGGCCGTTCCCTCAGCTCTGCAGGGAGCGAGAGACAGGCCCCTCACCGGGAACTGCGTGGTGCCTCAGCAGGGCCACCCTACTTCTCACTGGTCAGCATGGCGTTGTGGGGTGCAGCTTGCTTGGTTTAAGCTGGTGGCTGGCCCCTGGTCACCACTGCCCCTACCCGGTGGGCCTGGGCAGCAAGGTGAGCACCGCCTCCACTCAGGGGAGGACTCAGGGGCAACCACAAGCTAAGCTGAGGGCCCCTCTGTGCACATCACTAACCCATTCACCACGAACTCTTTGGTCTAATGGGCCCAGCAAGGGCTCTGAGGGGCAGTGGTCAGGGGGGTGGATTAACTGGTACTTCTCCCCTGACCAGTGTTCCCAAGGCCAGACCTGGGGGTCACCTGTAGGGCGCCAATGGCCTTTCCCCTGCCCTGGTCTGGGGGGCACAGAGGAAATGGTGTTCGTGTGGGGCCTGAGAGCACAGGAAGAAAGCTGTTTGCTGATAGCAAGTGGGAACAGGAGACACAACTGCCTGGCCATCACATGGCCAGACCGAGGCCTCCCAGAGGCAGCTGGGGACCAGGAACGGCCGCCAGGAGCACCTGTCAGGAACCTGTGTGCCAGTGATGCACAGGTGGGCGGGAGCCACTGAGCAGGTGCAGGGTGTGTGTGGTCTTTTATGGTATAAGCTGTAATCTCGGCAACCTCATTACCATCCGGGGCCGTCACTGTGATCCTGAAGTTATCCGTGAACTTAAGGGGAAACGGGACATAAACACACAAAACTTCGACATTTACATTTCAATCGAAAACTGTTACTATTTTAGAATCAATATTTATTCTAAAGTAAAGAAAATGTATTTATACTATTTTTAATATTTTAAGATGGATTTTGGCTGAAAAATAGATTAGAAGACTTGTTTCACAAACTACAGTCGCACCATCTACATCTAAAGATGCTGAGGACGGTAAACGTGCCCCATCACAGAGCTTCCTGACTCACGGAGGAGTCATGCCAGGGGTCTGGGCAGACGCTGGGTTAGCAGTGGAAGCCTGCAAGCCCTCCCCTCAGGCCACGTGCCCACCCCACTGAGCTCCGAGCCCTGTGGCTTGGGAAAGCAGGGCAGTGGGGAATTCCCCGCACCCCGTATCTTCTGAGGCAGGACTCCCTCCCTCCTTATCCCTACGGCCTGTGTCCTGGTGCTCTAAGGCCCCAGGCCCCTTCCTCCCCTGGGATGCTCCCGGTGGATGGACAGCTCCGAGTCACAGCCCAGTGAAACCAGCGCCCTCACTGAGGTGCGTTCTCTCACTGGCAGTTTTACACAGGATCCCGCCGACTCCAGCTTGTGACCTGGGATCAACAGTGGGACCCGTTCCTGGTCCTGAGCTCCCCGCTGTGTCCACGGGGCGGGGAGTGGTGGTAGTGGTGGTGGTGGTGGGGCGGTAAGGATTCTATTTGATAGAGTCTCACTTGATTTCTGGTGCTGGCTTCTTTGGTTTCATGGACTGACCGTGGGTTTTATAGGTCTTGTCTCCTGCGTAAAAGATGACAGGGAATCTTGTTTGTTACTTTTTTCTCTTTGTCCGCTTTGAGCTCAAGCTGATTAAGGGTTCATTCCCACTGGAAAGAGACAGCTCTGCGATGTGGCCAGTGAACGGCGAGTCTGTGTTTACTGAGCAGTGTGAACTTTTAGAATTGGAGCTACTAGCTCCTGATCTCTGTCTGTCTGCACGTCGAGGCCTCTGTAGTTCAGAAAGGCCTTCACTTTCATGGATATGTGTGACCTTTTCCTGTCACTGGACGGCACTGCCAAATCTCTATATTCTAAAAAGCTAAGTGACCAGCTGTCTGTTCCTCTGACTGACTGACCGGCCAGTACATATGACATACATTGCGCACTGGCAATTTAAAAATAAACGTTGACTCGCACATGCGTGATGCATGTAAAGCTCTCGCTGGCGCCAATCGCACGCGATGCCAGAATGTATCTGAAGACCAACTATTGGCACTTTGTTGTTATATCATGTTGTTATTGTTTATTTATTAATCAATTTATATATTATTTTTATATACATTTTACTAATTTTCTTTCATCTCTGACACTTCCATTATAGAGAAAGGGCAAATAGCAATATTAAAATATTTTGTATTTTAATTTTATAATACTATATTATATATACTATTTTGACATGTAATTTTTTTGCAGTAACGTAATTACTGTACGAATCTTTCTTCTAATTAATTTCCTTTCAATGTGCACGAGTCCGTGCACGGGCCACTAGATTATAAAAGTGCTTAAAGGAGCGCTTTTATGATTGGCTTAGAGATAATGAGCATCTTGTACAAACGGAATATTCTTAAATTCCAAAAGTTAAGGAACTTGAACTTCTAATATTTTCAAAGGGCAATAGAAAAAAATTTTTTTGGAAATTAACTCAGAAATATTTTAAAGATAAATTCACACTGTTTAGGCAAATAGGACTAGATTAATATTTGTAAACTAATTTATTTAAAAAAATTTTTTGTGTTAATCCTCACCTGAGGATATTTCTCCATTGATTTTTAGGCAGAGTGGAAGGGACAGGGAGAGCCAGACCATCGATGTGAGAGAGACACATGAAGTGGCTGCCTCCTGCACGGACCTCCCGCCAGGGTCAGGGAACCTGCGACCAAGGCATGTGCCCTTGACACAGTCTCCTTTATTTTTTTTTATTTTTTATTTTTAAAATATATATATTTAATTGATTTTTTACAGAGAGGAAGAGAGAGGGATAGAGAGTTAGAAACATCAATGAGAGAGACGCATCGATCAGCTGCTTCCTGCACACCTCCTACTTGGGATGTGCCCACAACCAAGGTACATGCACTTGACCGGAATCGAACCTGGGACCTTTCAGTCTGCAGGCCGACGCTCTATCCACTGAGCCAAACTGGTTAGGGCAACACAGTCTCCTTTATTTTTTTTTATTTTTTATTTTTAAAATATATATATTTAATTGATTTTTTACAGAGAGGAAGAGAGAGGGATAGAGAGTTAGAAACATCAATGAGAGAGACGCATCGATCAGCTGCTTCCTGCACACCTCCTACTTGGGATGTGCCCACAACCAAGGTACATGCACTTGACCGGAATCGAACCTGGGACCTTTCAGTCTGCAGGCCGACGCTCTATCCACTGAGCCAAACTGGTTAGGGCAACACAGTCTCCTTTAAAACTGATCTAAACAAAATCACTCTGAACATGAGGGTCAGAAGGCCTCTATTTAAGCAAATACTTAGCAAAAAGTGGGGCAAAGCCTCCTCAGCAGAACAAATATTCATTAATATTCATGTTTGGAAATCACAATTTCTAATGGCAGCAGAAAACGTGTGTGAAATTTTCTTGACTTGATTTAGTTAATTTGAAAGGACATTGGAAATTCTCCATCCTCTTTTTTCTTGCCTAGTTTGCTTGTAGGATAGACATTTAAGGATGGAATGCTGAACACCTCCTGAGCTTTATGGTTCTAAAAACAGAATCAGATCTATAATATGGCAAGACAAGGTCATCAGCATCAATCTTGGATAGCTACACAGCGATTAAAACTTAGCCTGGGCCAGCTTATCATGAAGCCTGTGGATGATCAATTCTTTAATTTAAAAAACCACACACTCATTTCATGTTGCAAAAGGAGAGACTCCCACGCAGCCGTTTGAAAGGGACCCTCATGCAGCTCAGCCCCTGTTGGATCCATGCTCAGCAAGCCGACCTTCCCGTGCACTGTTAGCACTAGGGCACCCAGCCAGCTGCTCGCTGCCCCGGGGCCCTGGCAGCATGGGCAGACCATGCGCAGCCTCCCACAGGGCCCGAGTTCGGATTCAGGGCCAGAAGGAAGAAGCGCCACGGGCCTCCGTGTCTGCAGGGGCCAGAAGAGTTGTGCACGCAGATTAGCAGGTCTGAGCCACGGCAGCATTTTTATTTCAGATTTTGATAACTGCTTGTATGTGTTAAAAACCAAAATGACATCTTGTTAAAGCTTGTCCATAAACACACATGTCCTTTATAGAGGAAAAACGTGGGGGGAAATAATCTGTTTTGATGCAGCATTTGATAATGATAAAACGCCTCACTCTTTGTAGTGCAGAGTGAGTGAGGTCTGGGCTAGGCAGGGAAAGGCCAATGCTGCCTTGTCTTCTTTCAGAATCATCGCCAGCTTTATCCACCTGGTATCTGCAGGAGACACACTGTCATAGTGAACACAGTTAACGTCTGCCTTGTCTCATTTCAGAGTGAAGATTTGCTTCCACTTTCCTACAGTCCCCTCCCTCCCAGTCCCGCTGTGCAGGTGCTGTTGTTGCTCCGATCTATATTTCCAGAAATGTTATTTTAAGTGAAATTCCTAGCCTGCACTTTGATGTCATGTGGTCCCTTTGTCCTTCAACTCCCCACGTGTCCTCCCTGGTCTTTCCTCGCTCCCTTATCCCAGGAAGCCTTCTTGGAGACCTCCTTACCCCTGGCTCTTTGAACTTTGTATACTTTAAATAATTTAACTATCTGTAATTACGTTTTAAAAAGCTTGATGATTTTTCATAACTTATTGTTGATTTTAATGGGTTGTTAATTTTAGTCCTGTAGTTTTATTTTGTTTAGATAGGGCTGGGCAAAGAAAAAGAAAATAAAGACAACCATATTTAGCAGTGCAAAAAAAAAAGCACAATATGAAATTCCTTATGAAAACTCAAAGCATCTTAGGAAGGCTTCTGGTTAATGCCATTGCTGCCACACCTGTGAAAATAGCAGGGCCACATCTAAGTGAGCAGCTCATTGTGTGGTCAGGACTAATCTTTATTTAAGACTAGAGGCCTGGTGCACGGAATCTGTGCACGGGTAGGGTCCCTAGGCCTGGCCAGTGATCAGGGCCGATCAGGTTCCCCGCCTCCTGCCTCCCTGCCTCCTCCTTCCCTCGCTCCCTCAGCACCTGCTTCCACTGCTGGTCACCTGCCATGTTCTGTGCTGCCCCTGGCTCAGCGCATGTCATAGCGAGCAAGCGATTGAACTCCCGGTCTCCTGGTCGAACTCCTGAGGGGACAATTTGCATATTAGCCTTTTATTATATAGGACTAGAGGCCCGGTGCACAAAAATTTGTGCACTCTGGGGGGGGTGGTTCTCTCAGCCTGGCCTGTGCCCTCTCACAGTCTGGGACCCCTCGGGGGATGACCATCTGCTGGCTGAGGCCTGCTCCCCAGGGGATTGGGCCTAAGATGGCAATCAGACATCCCTCTGGCAGCCCGGCAGCCCTCGGGGGATGTCCACTTGCCAGTGGGGAGCAGACCTAAGCTGCAGTTGGACATCCTTAGCGCTGCTGAGGAGGCAGGAGAGGCTCCCACCACCACCGCTGTACTGGCAGCC
>NW_005370273.1:743849-757086 GCF_000412655.1 Myotis brandtii
TTCTGGGATTTATTTACCTTCTATAATTGAAACATTGTTGCCGTCACTGGCGCTCCCAGCTCTAAGGCTGCGGCTGGCTGAAAGCAGGTATCTGGGGTTTGTTTGGCTTCTATAATTGAAACATTGTTGCTTTCGGGCTCAGAGTTGGGCCGCGGCAGGCAGGGAACCTTGGCTTCCTCCATCACTGGAGCAAGCAAACCTCCTGCTCTCTTCAGCTGCATGGCTGCCGGCCGCCATCTTTGTTGGCAGTTAATTTGCATATCGTCCTGATTAGCCAATGGGAAGCATAGTGGAGGTACGGTTAATTACCCTTTTTGTCTTTTATTAGATAGGATGATCTTTTATCTGAAGGGAAGAGACTGAAGGAAAAAAATTGTGTTTCAGTGAAAAACTATGTATAGTTCACAGCACATTCTTCTAGATTATCAGATTCTAGTCCTGCTCATTGTCTTTGGACCACTTTGCATCTCTTTGTAAATTGCAGGTAACCGATGAAGATGCAAAATCCATCTTGTCTAGTGGAGATGCGATTGACTGCCCCTGCTGTGATGAATTGATTTTGGTACCTGCCTGCACATTGGGCTGGATCCTGCTGCCTGCTCAAATGATCAATCCTTACTAAGTTTTAAATTCTTCCAGTTTCCATCCACACCTGGCCACAACCCTACAAATGAACATCTCTGATTTTTCTCCCGCCCACCTGACATGGCATCACCTACACTGAGGCCAACCACCCAGGTCCCTAGTGAGTCTTCCGGTTGCTTGGCCCTCTCCCCAGGATCTGAGGAGCCCTGTGGGCTGCAGCTTGTGACTTGTCATAAACCAGAGCCTCCCCACTGCAGCAGACACTTCATGAGCTGGAGTGCCCTGGCCAGGCCTGGAAAGGCTCGGCTAACGTGCCCTCACCTGAGAGGCAGCCAAGGGTGTGAACAGCAGTGCCAAGAGCACGGACGTCTAGCTCAGGGCTTCAAGAAACTCGCCAAGCAGTGCCCCTGCATAACTGGAAGATTTTCCTCTACTGACTTCTTGGAACCCACTGATTAGATACTTTCAGGGTTTAACTCCTGACTCATAGCTTTTATATTAATATTTCCCTTTTTCATGTAGGCATCCCTCCTTTAAGCTGACTGGCCTCCCAGACCCTGAAACAACTGACATTTGCCACCACCTTCCAAAAGATGAAGCAGCACTAACCAGCATTGCTGAGACTGCTCTCAGGCTCTGCTTAGCTCCTCAGGGGGACCATGCTAGCTTCTAGTTGTTCAACAACAATTGATATTGTTGGGAACAACCACATAGAATTGTATTCAAGCCCTGTGCCTCTAAGAGCAGTGACAGTGGGAGAGTCCCCTCCGTTTTATGTTCTGGGAGATGGCTAATTGCAAAGGAAGCCCTGTGCTCGAAGACTGGGCCCACCGCCACTGTGCCTCACCACCCCCGCATTCCCCTGCCTCTGTAGAGTACCAGGCCTCCTTCCACTTTGGGGCTGCTTCTCGCGAATGAGCCTTTCCTCAGTGCAGTCGGCTAAATAAAAGCATCTTCTTCATTGTCCACTGCACAATTTTAGCTTATTGTATCTTATGTAATAGAACATATTCACATACTATTGTGGCAGTTAGGTCTCATTATCACTTAAGACAAATAATTCAGAACTTAAAAAGGAATTGAGAGCCCTAACCGGTTTGGCTCAGTGGATAGAGCATCAGCCTGCAGACTCAAGGGTCCCAGGTTCGATTCTGGTCAAGTGCATGTACCTTGGTTGTGGGCACATCCCCAGTAGGGAGTGTGCAGGAGGCAGCTGATGGGTGTTTCTCTCTCATTGATGTTTCTAACTCTATCCCTCTCCCTTCCTCTCTGTAAAAAATCAATAAAATATATTTTTTAAAAAAGGAATTGAGAGATTTAAATAATTTGAAAGTCAAAATTTGTTTCTCAGAGCTTTTGAAATTAAATGTGAAAAAAACTGTTAGAACATCATACAGGGCAAGTTATTGGGCAGCCTTGACTATAGAAGTGCATACAACAGCTGAGACACCAATAAAGCCTGATGCGTTTGACATTGATAGGTGAAAAGGCAGTAAACATCCTATATAATAAAAGGCTAATATGCAAATCAACTGAACAGCAGAACGACTGGTCTCTATGATGTGCACTGACCACTAGGGGGCAGACACTCAAAGCAGGGCTGCCCCCTGGTGGTCAGTGCACTCCCACAGGGGGAGTGCCACTCAGCCAGAAGCTGGCTCGCAAGCGCAGCGGCGGTGATGGGAGACTCTCCCGCCTCCTGTCAGTCAGACATCCCCCGAGGGCTTCCGATTGCGAGAGGGCGCTGGCTGGGCTCAGGGAGCCCCCAAGTGCACGAATTTTGTGCACTTGTCCTCTAGTAAATAAATAAACAAAACCCCAGAGGGGAATCTATTTCTGGAAGTAAAAGGTACGGTAGACTGTTTTCCCAAGAAAGCAACCATTTAACTGGAGAAAATTATTTAAAAAAACAATAGAGTCTCTGGAAATTGTCCCAATTCCCAAGCAGGTGAAGAAACATTAAATCAAGAAAATCTACTAAATCTCAATAAGAAATATGTAGCAACTGAGCCACAACTCATTCCTCCCTGCCAGACTCATCGCACAGAAACCCTGTCCCAGGCATTCTGCTGGATGCAGCCCAGCGTGGAGGACACCCTCCCAGACTCCACTCGTGAGGAGGCAGCTCCCAGCAGCTCTCACTGAGAATCCCCTCCCGCCCCCACCCCCCATACACCTCAGCTTGCTGATAGGAGAAACCTCCTCAGTCAGAGGGCGATCCAAGAAGACCAGGAGCTAGGTCACCCCACAGCCCTTTTTGAGAAGTGCCGTTCTGGGATAAGTAGATTGAACCCAAAGCTACTTCCTGTGGATGGTCAGAGACTGTCCCGGGAGAGTCAGGCCATGATGACTAAGAAGCCCGGCTCTGTCTGAAGGGGATTGACCTTATTTGAAACAAAGGGGAAAGTTCCATGTGTAAAGGTGTTTTTGAAAACGATGGTTATTTTGGTTGAGAGAAACTAATAGGGTGCCCAAGTTCCATGGTACTAGAAGCAACAAGCAAAAGGCAGAGCAACCAGGAGTTCAACAGAGACAACCAAGGAAAGAGGCAGCCAGAGAGAGGCTCCCGGATCACAGTCCGCCTCATGCAGGAAGTCT
Organism: Myotis brandtii; assembly: GCF_000412655.1. Classification (NCBI taxonomy): domain Eukaryota; kingdom Metazoa; phylum Chordata; class Mammalia; order Chiroptera; family Vespertilionidae; genus Myotis; species Myotis brandtii. The sequence goes on from NW_005370273.1 coordinate 747,033, forward strand.
TTGTAGAAGCACTAGGTCACCCCTCCCCGGGAGCAATCACAGGGGGATGTGGGACAGACTTGGAAACAGACCCAGTAGACCCTGGCAAAGGACTTAATCACAACCATTGACCAAACACTAGTGGGACAATAAGTTTCCCTGAGGCAGGCAACACTGGAAAGCTGGGCTTCCCCATGAAGACACACACACTGCTGGGGTCCGGAGACCACGGAGACCGGTGCGTGCCCACGGCTGGGCCCCTCAGGTGACCAGGAGTGGAAAATCTAAGCCACTGGTCTCTGGCTGAACATAGGCAAAAACAAACAAACAAACTCCTCAAACTGTAATAGCAGCATCCAAGTCACAAACACACCCAAGGGAAAGGTTAAAAAACCAAACTGACCAAGGAGGTTTAAGCACAATTTTTGACTAATAAGTGGCTTGTGCTGACTCGGGGTGATCTCTAGTTAGCCAAGACAAACATTCAAGGAAGGCGAAATCTGAGTAGGGACATCAGAAGCTGCACACTGCAGAGGAAATAGACTTGACAGAGTTAGAGCACAAGTCACTAAACAAATACACGACCAAGCAAATAACATTAACCCTGGGGGATGGAGGAAATTAGTATCCTGAGTTGCTACAGTATACTATCTGAAATGTCCAGATTTCAACAAAAACAATTTGAGACAAAGAGACAGAAGTGTGACCCATGCACAGGTAAAAAGCAGCCAATACAAACTGCTTTGAAGGGGCCCAGATGTTGGACTTAGTAAACAAATACTTCACAGCAGCCATTATAAATATTGTAGGAGAACTAAAGCAAGCCATACTTAAAGAATTAAGGAAAGATTTGATGACAATGTCTCTTCAAATAGGAAATATAAATAAGGAGATAGAAATTATAAAATAAAGAACAAAATAAAAATACTGGCGATGAAAAGTACAATAACTTAAATGTAAAATTCCCTGGGACTTTCAACAGTAGATTTGAGTCAACAGAAGAAAGAATCAGTGACCTTTAAGACACACCAATAGAAATGATGCAATCTAAAAATCACACAGAAAGAAAAAAAGAGTAATAATCAGAGCCTCAGAAAAATGTGAGACATCATTAAGTGCACCAACATATGCACCAACACACGTTCCCTCAGAAAACATCAAAATCATTGGAAGGAATGGCTAAAAATATCTTATAATGAAAAACAATCCATACATCTCAAAAGAATGAACCTAAAGTAGGATAAATACAAAGAGATCCACACCCAGACATATCATAGTCACAACATTGAAAGCCAAAGATAAAGACAAAATCTTAAAAGTGGCAAAAGGAAACCATTTTACCTCATAGTATAATGAAAGTTCATTGAAGTTTACTGCTAAAGCCTCATATGAAGCCATGGAGACCAGGAAGCAGCGGTGACATATTCAAAGTGATTACAGTAAGAAACTGTCAACCAAGAATGCTACATCCAGCAAAACTACTTTTCAAAAAATAAACATTTCAAAATAAAGGGAAGCTGAGAGAATTTATTGCTAGCAAGCCTGACTTATACATCAAGAAATATTAAAAGAAGTTCTTCAGATTGAAAGCAAATGATATCAGACAGTAATTCAAATCCACATGAAAAACCGTGTTGGTAAAGGTAGAAGTTTATAAAAGATAATATAAATGCACATTTCTTCTCCTTCTTACTCTGAACTAAATTTAAAAGGTTAACCTAAGATGTAGGTATAATTGTATTTAGACTTTTCACTTATAGAAACATAATGTGTTGACATTTTTTTCAAAATATTATTTGATAATAACAGCACAAAGCAGTTAGGTGGGAACAAGTTGTTTGTGAGTAAGGTAATAACAGATGGTAACTCAAATTCACAAGAAGAAATAGAAAAAAATGCTAAATTAAAAGGTTAATATAACATACTTTATGAATATTTAATTGCTCTCCTTTTTCTCACAGATTCCTTAAAAGACATGATTATGTAAAATAATGATTATTACAATGGATTTTTGGGCTTATAATAGATATGGTTATAATACATATAACAACAATAAACATAAAAAAAGGAAGGAGAAACAAGAGCAGAATATACATTCTTCTCATGGGCAGATGAAACATCCTCCAGGACGGAGAATGGCCATTAGAACAAACCTCAATACATCTAAGATGATTTGATATCAAACAAAGTACCTTCTTTAACTACCATGGAATGAAATTAAAAATCAATAATAGATAAACAAATACAGTAAAGTTGCAGGACATAAAATCAATATACAAAAATATGTTATGTTTCTATCTACTAACAAAATATCAGAAAGAAATGAAATAAAATCCCATTTACAATTGCAACAAAAAGAATACAATTCCTAGGAATAAAGTTAACAAAGGAGATGAAGGACATGTACACTGAAAACTATAAGACATTGTTGAAATAAGTTGGAAAGATATCCCATGTTGATGGATTGGAAGAGTTAACATTGTTACAAATATCCATATTACCTAAACCAATCTACAGATTTCAAAGCAATCCTATTAAAATCCTAATGGCCTTTTCACAAAAGTAGAACAACAACAAAAAGATAAATCCTCAAGTTTGTATGTAATCACAAAAGACCCAAATAGCCAAAGCAATCCTGAAAGATTAAAAGAAAAAAAAAAAAAAGGAACAAAAGAGTAATCACACTCCCTGAACGCCCTGATTTCAAATTTTACTACAAAGCTGTAGTAATCAGAGTGGTACAGGGTTAGCAAAAACAAAACAAAATAAAACAGACACACAGGTCAATGGAATAGAACTGAGAGCCCAGGAATAAGCCCACACATATATTGTCAATTAATTTTTTTCTTAAAAAAAAATATTTTATTGATTTTTCACAGAGAGGAAGGGAGAGGGATAGAGAGTTAGAAACATCGATCAGGATGTGCCCGCAACCAAGGTACATGCCCTTGACTGGAATCGAACCTGGGACCCTTTAGTGTGCAGGTCGACACTCTATCCACTGAGGCAAACCAATTAGGGCAATTGTTAACTAATTTTTGACAAAGGAGTTAAAAAACATATGACGGAGGAAGTAAAGTCTCTTCAACATGATGGTCTTCGGGTTTCTGTGAGAATGCCTGAGCATTTCCCTTATTTTCATGTGTGAAAAGGAAGAAAGTTTGTAATTAGGTGCCCAAAGTGGGAGCTTTAGATAATTCTCTCTTTGAGCTTCTACCACTCATTTTCCTTTGGAGGTCCATTGGGCTAAATCAGGTTGATATGATTTTAAAAAGGGATATAGAGGTTGAGCTATTAATAAAAAAATTGTAACCCAGTTGCAACAGTAACCAGTTAGCTTTAGAAATTTCCTAAGCTGTTTCTGGGTTCTTTGAAGAGGAAAGGATGGTATTTCTCTGAGTCTTTCAGGGAAATTTATAGAAGCCCATGTTTAGATACAAGATGGCCCAGGCATTTTACTTGGCACAAACAGAATTGAAGCTTGTCCTTTGAGACTTTATGTCTCTTATGGCTAGCTAATGTAATAGGTAAAGTGAGCCCTTTTGAGAGCCTAATATTATTACAAAGCATAAAAGCAAGTCATCCACATATTGAATTAGAGAGGAATTTCTGGGAAATTGAACATTATTTAAATCAGCCTTGAGTATCTGAGAAAAATATGTGGAATTTTTCTTATATTCCTGTGGCATTTCTGTCCAAATAAACTGAAGATCTTCCCAGGTGAAAGCAAAGACATATTGCCTGTCTTTTTCTGTAGGAGTGTAGAAAAAGGCACTTCATACATCTATATAATAAAAGCCCAGTGACCGTATGGTGGAACGACCACAACGACCAGTCGCTATGATGCACACTGACCACCAGGGGGGAAGACGCTCAATGCAGGCGCTGCCCCCTGGTGGTCAGTGTGCTCCCACAGCAGAAGTGCCACTCAGACAGAAGCCGGGCTCACAGCTGGTGAGCGCTGCCACGGTGGCGGGAGCCTCTCCCGCCTCTGCAGCAGCGATAAGGAGAGGCAAGCCAAGTGGTAAGGAGCGAGCAGGCAGGCAGTTAGGAGTGAGGGGTCCCAGATTGCGAGAGGGTGCAGGCTGGGCTGAGGGGCCCCCACCCTGCACGAATTTCATGCATTGGGCTTCTAGTCCTATATAATAAAAGGCTAATATGCAAATTGTCCCCACAGGCAGGAGTTTGACCAACCGGGAGTTAGATGTGCGCTGACCACCAGGGGGCAGTGGTGGCAGGCAGCTAGGGGAAGGGAGGCCATGGCCAGCGGCCGGCAGCCACTAGGGACCCTACCTGTGCACGAATTTCGTGCACTGAGCCTCTATCTAGTCTTTCAGTGAAAATATTGGCAGTCCACAGGCATGGCTGAGAGTAGAGTGTGTAGAATTGAAACCACAGGACATCTGGGAATAACTTTTCTTTATTGCTGAGATCCTGTATAAATCTCCATCATTCCCATTGGGTTTTTTATTGGAAGGATAGGAAAATTACAGGCGTTCATACATGGAATTATGGGTAATTTTGTACAATGGGCTTAATTCCAGGTAGTGCATCAGGTCTTAGAGGATATCGATGAATATTAGGTAGAGGCCAAGGATTGTCAGTTATTTTTATAGGAGTGGCCAACTTCGTATTGGCGATATCTGCACTGGAAGAGCCAGAGTCCACAGGAACATCGCAGCAAACATCATCCCAAGATCAGTTTACTCCCATGAAGTTCTTTTACAGCCAATATTTTCTCAATTGGCTCAGTGTCTGATTCCTTTAGTTCCAAGTTTTGCCTTTCTGAAAAAAGGGTATATGGGCATCACAGGTTGTAAGAAAGTCTCACCCCATCAAGTGAATTGGGACAGAGTTGACTAGTGAAAAACGTGTTACCTTATAACAGTCCCTCGTTGGTAGGGAATAGGTGCTTTTTTTAAAAAAAAATATGTTTTTATTGATTTTAGAGAGCAAGGGAGAGGGAGAGAGAGATAGAAACATCAGTGATGAGAATCATTGATCAGCTGCCTCCTGCACGCCCCACACTGGGGATCAAGCCCACAACCCAGGCTTGCGCCCTTGACCGGAATCAAACCCGGGACCCTTCAGTCTGCAGGCTGATGCTCTATCCCAGTGGTTCCCAAACTTATTTGGCCTACCGCCCCCTTTCCAGAAAAAATATTACTCAGCGCCCCCTGGAAATTAATTTTTTTTAAATTTTAATAGCAATTAAACAGAAAGATATATGTATTAATGTTTCTACCTTTTTCGTAAAATATAGTAAAGAAAGGTGTAAATTAGAAACATTGAAGTTTGAAATTATGAAACTATTTATTGAACTCAGAATAGAAAGGTAATACAAAAAAAGTTAAAACAAATGCACCTGTGGCCATCACCGCCCCCCCTGGATCGCTGCAGCGCCCACCAGGGGGCGGTAGCGCCCACTTTGGGAATCACTGCTCTATCCATTAGCCAAACCAGCTAGGGTGGGAATAGGTTTTGATTTAAAAACAGACGTTGTTTGATGAGTTATTCCTACCATTTTGGTTCTAGTTGAGAACAGGTAACGAGCCCCATAGCAGTGGTCTCCCGTGTGATGCTAGTTTCTCTGAAGAACTGGTAAGAAGAAGGGGGACCACCTCTTGTTATCGTCATAGCAGCCCCAGGCTTGCTTCTGTTTCTTTTCTTTTCTGAATCCCTTTTACGTTCCTACAGTCCTTCAGATGGCCTGGCGTCCTACAGCAGAGGCACACTCACTCCCCTCCCCCTTGTTGGAGAGGCTGCGGGAAGGACTGACCTGAATGCTTAGCTGCTGGAGCTGTAAGTTCATAATTTTAGTAGCTTTCTCTAGTTCTTTCTTTTGGCCAGAATTGATAGTTTACTAGTATGCATGGTCAGCCAGTTCATTTTCTGGGGGGCGCCTCAGGGATGCTTGGGAAAGCCAATAGGCTGATTCCTGCATTTTTCCTGGACTGTTTCTCTTTGTTTACAAAATTTTTATAGGAGTTTCCAAGAGAAACTTAGCCATTCTACTGCTTTGATTTCAGAAACTAATAAGTGTATTACTTGGAATAGGCAGACTATCAAGATTATATGTTCTAACAGATAAATGAAAGTTCGTTCAGAGCTCAACAGAGTCTTAGAGAGGATCAAGAAAGTTTTAAATTCCTTAATTTTGTTCTAGTCCAAGGAGAGTAAATAATTGCTGGCTCCCTCTGCCTGACATTGGCTTCCTACAGGGAGCTGCCAAATTCTGGTGTGTGTGTGTGTGTGTGTGTGTGTTTCTAGTTTCTCCTGGCCTGACTCTCATTTTTAATTCCCCCTGGGTGAGTGGGGAGTGGTGTGGAGTAGGTGTAGGGTGAGAAGAGAGGGAGGGTAAGTGCTGACAAGGTAGCTCGGAAGGTAAAGGGTGTGGGGGGTGCAGAAGGGGCACAGCGGCATCAGCATGGAGCAGCTTTGGAAGCCTTTAGTTCAGAGGTTAACATCCTGGAGAGAAGAAAGTCTACGCCTCCTTTGGAGATTTCTATTGTTCCTTCAAGGTGATCTCCCCATTTATTCAGTTTAATTTTAGAGCCAGCCTTTTCCAATTCTGCACACAGGAACATTGATTTAAAAGTATCAAAGAGTTCTCATTGCAGCCATCTTAAAGTGAGGTATTTTTAAGTTAAATCTTCCCATTTCTGTATATACTTGCAAGTAAAGGCTCCATACAAGTGTACATAAAACTTGCAGGAGTATTAATGAGGTTGATCATATTGGGGCTATTCAGCCTTGGAGGCACAATTCCCATTTTAATTTTAGCTTTATTTTGAGATTTGCAGAGTCCGAACAAACTTCTAGGGATAGGATGTGGTGGGTTGAAATGTGATGCTTGTGGGTTAAATTCCAAGGGGCTGTCACCTCCCAAATTGCTTGAACCCTCTTACGTGTCTCAGTTTCTCCCCCAAAGCTGCCTAATGCAACTGTGAGGACTCAGAGCCAGATGAACAGCCTTGACATGCACATTCCAGGTGAGCCCATATTAACTAGTGGCCTGGTGCACGGATTTGTGCACATTGAAAGGAAATTAATTAGAAGAAATATTTTAATATCGCTATTCGCCCTTTCTCTATAATAGCAGTGTCAACCAAATTCACGATCAACAATGACAGATGGAAACACACATGTCTGATTGGCGCCAGCGAGAGCTTTATATGTATCGGGCAGGCGCGAGGCAACTTAGCCTTTCAAATATGTAGAATGACCTTGCTTAATTAGACCTGCTTTCTGATTTAGCTAAACTTTTTCCAGCGCAGTGAAGCACCCCAACTTCTCTTTCAGGTAATTGTCAGCAACACAGCAGTAAATATCAACATGAAGCAGATTATTATTGTAGATCACACAGGGAGAACAAAGGGTAAAATATTTAACTGCAGCAGTGTTTGACTATATTCTGCGCAGTGAGAAAACCTGAAGTCATTTTCAAGGTCCACCATTTCTTACTTCTTTTCAGTCAGGTCAAGTTTCTAAGCTTTCTAAATCTCCATTTTCCGGCTAATGAGAAGAAAATAGGATTCCACAGAGTCTCCTATCTACCTACTCCAGGACTTCTGTGAGGATCAAATGAGATGAGGCACGGGAAAACGCTTCACAGACATTTGGTTAAAGTGTGAAATGTTTGCACCTGGCTATAAAGCAAGTTGTGTTCCTGGGCTGATGAAACTGCAAGGAGGCTAGTCACTAGAGAGAAGCCGGCGTTGCTACGTGACGTCATTACCCAGACGGTCAGACACTTAGCATGTTAGCCTTTTATATATCGGTGTGGTGGGGATCCCTACCTTCTCAGGTGCCTCCACGAAGATCTTAGTCGCCCAGGAATAACGAGATTCTGGTGGAGGAGAAAGTGTCCTCTCTCTTCAGAGCGTTCAGTCTCTCATTTAACTTAGCAAATATTTTTTTCAGACCCTCCGTAAGCGATTCCAATTGAAAAGTCGAAATTAAAAGCAGCCGCCCATTTCTCCCTTATCCTTTATTGCCACCTCCAGGGTTTTCTAATGACAGCTCGACTAAAGTCAGGACCCACCACTTTCAGCAGGGAGGCCCAGGGGCCCAGAGAAACTCACCTGGTTCACCTGATGTGAGGGGCCATGGGCACAGGGGTCCTTGCTGGTACCCAGTGCCGGGTCCAGATCCACAGGGTGGTCTCAGGGGTGTTTTTGTAATCCTGGTGGCTATGCAAGTAAATGTCCATGAAAGAACATCCACACCTATACAACAATTTTATACATTTATGTAAGCCAAATTTTGAGGACTGACCCAGAGCAAGCTCTCAAAGGACTGAGAAAGTGCTCCACAGAATGGCAGTTTAGCAGTTTACTTTCTACATTGGAATCAAAGGAGAAAACATAAGGAAGGCGCCATGAGATCGCTGGGGTAGGTCGAGGAGCAGGAGAAAGCACAGGGGTAAACGGGAAATGGAGGCACATGCCTGTTCACACCGTGGGCCCAGCACAGTTAACATGCAGCATTAACAGTCACTAGAGCTGCTCCTGGGGGAAGGCAACGAGGAGGGCCTCTGTGGTCTGCTCCCCGGTCTGCCCGGTGCTGCCGTGGGCCTCCGTGGGGTCTGGAAAAGAGAATTACTCTGACATTAAAAAATATATCATTCTAGCCCTAACCGGTTTGGCTCAGTGGAGAGAGCGTCGGCCTGCGGACTGAAAGGTCCCAGGTTCGATTCTGGTCAAGGGCATGTACCTTGGTTGCGGGCACATCCCCAGTAGGAGGTGTGCAGGAGGCAGCTGGTCGATATTTCTCTCTCATCAATGTTTCTAACTCTCTATCCCTCTCCCTTCCTCTCTGTAAAAAATCAATAAAATATATTAAAAAAATATATATCACTCTAGATGCACAGGAAACATGGACAGGGCTCGCTTCAGGTGACTACTGACCTTTGCTAAGAAAGCAAAAGGCCTGAGACGGGCCCCCATGCTGATGGCCATCAGAGTGCAGGTCAGAGCCTCCTGGGCGCCCTCATCTGCCCCGAAGTTTTCAGGGCTGCCGCAGAGCCCCCTTCCACGCACAGGGGAGTTGTTCTACACATTGTTCTCCGTAACATAGACATGGTGTGGGCTACACATGCTGTTACCACTAGATATCAAAAATAAGAACACGAAAAAGAAACTTATGTATACTTATCCGTATTGTGACCAATCATCATATATAATAAAAGCCTAATATGCTAAGTGTCCAGTCGACTGGTCAGCTGTTCAACCAATCAAAGCTTAATATGCTAATGATATGCTAAAGCTACCTACCTGCTCGCTATGACGTGCACTGACCACCAGGGGGCAGACGCTCCAACGGGTAGGTTAGCTTGCTGCTGGGGTCCGGCTGATGGGGACTGAGCCCTGGAGCCCTCCCGTGGTCCTTCCCCACCCCAATTGTGCACCAGTGGGGTTCCTTGGCCTGGCCTGCACCCTTTTGCAATCTGGGGCCCCTTGGGTGATGTCGGAGAGCTGGTTTTGGCCTGATCCCACAGGCCAGGCCGAGAGACCCCACTGGTGCATGAATTTGTGCGCCGGGCCTCTAGTGCATTCATAATAGAGCAGGAGCGAGCTGCTTGCTTTAGCAGCCTCCGTAGCTGGCAGTGCCATGTTGCCCAGCCTAGACGCGGGTAAAGGAGTCATTGTACACAGCACAGAAAACACCTCACATCTAACAAAGCCAGGCACGGGGGTGGGCTGGCACACAGCTCCTCCAGCAGAGACGGGTGTACTGTATGGTCATGTGATTCTCTGGAAGCAAAGTTATGAAACAGGAAGAAGAACACATTTTAAATTTTGTATTAAATATCACTCACCTCATGCTTGTGGAAGGGAGCAGGCTCTCCACTTCAGGACAGGCTCTCATACGATGTCCTACGCGGTGGATACCGGGGCAGCGGGACGATGGCACAGAAGTGTCCGGCAGGCTTGTCACCGCCGCTAGGTAGGCTCTCCCCACTGCACCACACACCCTGTGGGCGAGTTAACCAGCTCACTATTCCCGTGTGACAGTGGGTCGCGATAAAGGTCTTTGCCCTCAGCTTTGCGCTGAGCAGGCTGGGGGTGGGGGT
>NW_005370273.1:757773-761762 GCF_000412655.1 Myotis brandtii
TCCCCAGAGCAGGTGAGAGGCAGGGCAGCCTTGACTTACGGAAATACATTGTCATGATGCTGGCACTTTGTCCTTGTCGTGTCTCTAAAAGGGCTTCTATATCGTTTTTTTTCTTTCCCCATTTGCGTTGGCAGTCAGTGATAGAAGAGGCAGTGCCTGCATATACTTTATATATTCATTGCATACCTAACTGTTTCTTAAACTATATTTCTAGGCTACACAGTTTGTAAGTTTTTTCAAATTGTCAGAATTCTCCAAAATTTCCCCCAATATATTTATTGAAAAAATATGCATATGAGTAGACTTGCACAACTCAGACCCGTGCTGTTGAGGGCGAGCTGTGTTTCTATACATTAGCAATGAAAACTGAAAAAAATAATTCCATTTACAATCACATCAAAAAGACTAAAATACTTAGGAATAAACTATCTAAAAAGGTGCGACATAAATCACAAAACATTGTTCAATGAAATGAAAGAAAATCTAAATATGTGGAAAGACAACCCATGTTAAGGATCCAAAAACTCAACTGCCCCAACCATGCCCGACCCCTGGCGACCACTCCTAGTCTGTTTCCATCCCTGTAACTGTGTTACTTTAAGGGCGTTGTGTGAATGGAGTCATGCAGTGTGTACGGGAGACTGGCACTCTTCACTCAGCACAATGCCCTTGTGATGTGTCGTCTGTTGTGTGTGTCGGTAGATAACTCCTTTTTGTCCTGCCTCCCCAAGTAACCGCTGAACGTGCGTTTAGAATCCATTGGTTGTCTGTGTACTCGGTGCGCCTCTCTGTACAGACTTTTTATATCTGACTCAAAAGCCCTGCACCTGGCATAGCCAGTCTCCAGCGTCAGTTCCATCACTTTTGGCAACGGCCCGGTCCCTGAGCTCTCCGTCTCCCGGCCACCTCTCCGTGTTAAGTTTGGGCAGTTTCTGTTCTTCCCTCCTGGGTGGCCTGCCTGGCGGCTGGACACAGGTGTCCCCCTGCCAGGTGTGAGCGCCAGGGCTGCCCCTCACTTTCTCCCAGGTGGTTCTCTCTGGCCTGGAGCAATGTCCTCACAGCGCGCTCAGGAGCACTCATTTGACTACCGAGGGGACCTCTGGGGACCTCTGATTCTCTCCAGGCACCTTCTCCTTCCCGGCTCCAGTCCTGCCACGCCCAGCGGCCCAGGTCTCCCCGACTCTAGCTTCATCGTTTTAATGCAGGCGCTTACTCAGCCCCTGGGACTCTTCTCTGGGCGAAGGCTGGGCAGACAGGCGTCACCTGTTCACTTCCTGTCTTTGAAGGATCACAGTCCGTCGTTGTCTGACATTCAGTATCTTGAAAACATTTCATGTATTTTGTCTGGTTCCTGCTACTTCATCTTGGCTGGGTACAGATGTTTGAGGAATGTTTTTCCTGTTCTGGAAAATGGAGTTAGTTTCCATAATGATATAGCATTATGGTAATATGTAATACTTTTCTTATTGATTTTTAAATGAATTAATAAATAATTTAAAATGTTTTGTTTTAATTTTCAGTATAGTAAATATTGATAGACATAGCCCGCATAAATAGAAGCTCCTTGGTATTCTCAATACATTTACTTAAGAGTGTAAAACAAAGACCAAAAAGTTCGCGGGCCACTTACATATCCGAGCGTATGTAAGCCCCGCCGCGGCCGGGTGAGGTGGGTGCTCTTGTCACTCACCCTACTTTGCAGAGGAGCAGACAGAGGCCAGAGCAGGGAAGCAGCAGTGCAAGGCCAGGTGGTTAGTAAGCGTGAGACGGTATTTGAACCCACGGAGCCTGAGTCCGTGGCCTGTGCTCTTCCAGCCACCGTCCCACTGCCGTTACCGCCGGGGCTCTTCACGGGCTGCACGATTCCTACCTGCACAGAGTCACCAGGAGGTGCAGGCCAGGGCGATCGCCGCTCACCCAGCAGAACGCCTGGGGTCCATGTGTCTTCATATCGCCAACTTTGGGGTGTTTCCCGGGGGAAAATGTGTGGTTGTTCTCTGGGCTGCCCTTGTTGACCCTGAGAAGAAATATACCTTCCAAGAGGGACTCCTTGTGGTTAATTGGGCCCAAACTCATAACCAGAGTCTGATAGCCATTCCTCACCGGGCCTCTCACACTGCACTGCCGCCAGTGCTGGCGGAGCTGCCGCCTCCTGCCTGGCTCCTGCCCGCCCAGCGGCCTTGTGAGGGATGGGCTGAGACCTACCCTGACCAATCACACCACACAGCTGTATCTTCATTTGCATTTTTACTGACCAATCTAAGCAGTTCCATCATGATTCCAACCAATCAGGACTGTGTCATTTGGTCCAAACTGTGCAAATTTGGAATCTTCATTTGCATAAAATTGGACTAATCAGCAAGGAAGGTGGGAACTTTCTCTGGAAGGAGCGCCTTGCCATCTCCACCAGAGGCTGCGTCCCGTGGTTCCTGGCTCCCAGAGCGAGGACTCCTGCTCGCTTGTGGGGCGCCCTTTTGTTGACACCCTCATGCGTGGACCTCACACTAATAGACTCGTTCCCAACGGACAGATGTGCAGGGCCTGCCGGCCACTCTGCTGGGCGGAGCCTGCTGCAGGCCTTGGGCCTCCTGTGGGTGTCACCTCTCAATGCCAGTCCCAGCGACTGTCTTGGGTCCCAGACCGGCCTCTCCTGGGGCAGAGTGTCGGCTCGTGCGCAGCCACACAAGCCTGGAATCTATAAAATGAGTTTGAGCATGAATTGGCTTTTCAAATAGATTCCATTTTTAAAACAATACTTTCCATCATTTCTTCAAATTATAGACTCCTTAGGTGTACGTAGGTAAACGTTTTTATTTATACAAATTCAGTGCAGGAAGAGACATGCGGAGTGAAGTCGTATTTGAACAACAGGAGTGTGACTAGACTCCACATTTAAGCAGCACGTCGTCTGAGTATACAACTCACCAAACATGTCCACAGCCATGTTCACGGAACAAACTCAGCAGAACCCGCTCCTGACCTGCAGGCAGCGCGAGCACAGCAGGCCTCATCCCGCGTCTGTGTCCTGTGCCCGGCGCTGCAGCAGGCAGCGAAGGCGGGCGGCCCTCCCGCAGGGCCGGCTCCCAAGCCCTCTGAGTAAACATTCCAGCCTCAAGGGGCGTCAAATTCGGTTGAAGAAGGAACACCAGTGATTCTCACGTGAGTCTGATAATCTAAGTGTCAGAGAGCACAAGGATGCGGCCCCTCTCCCAAGCAGTCAGACCCCGGGACCCCGGGCAATGTGACCTGCAGCTCGTGCCCAGGGGGCCCTGGCCCAGTCCTCGCTGCCCTGAGGAAACAGCGGTGGAACTGCCCCACGGGGCCAAGTCCTGCACGCATCGCTGCACAGACAAGAGGGCTGAAGTCAGCACTCGTCTTTGATGGTGAAACTCAAGCAATTTTTCATTCTTTTCTTTCTTTTTAAAAATATATTTTCACTAATTTCAGAGAGTAAGAGAGAGGGAGATGGCTAGAAACATCAACGATGAGAGAATCATTGACCGGCTGCCTCGTGCACATCCCCCCTCCCCCAATTGAGCCTGCAACCCAGGCACGTGCCCTGACCAGGAATCCAACTGTGACCTCCTGGTTCATAGGCCACCGCTCAACCACTGAGCCACGCCGGCTGAGTTCTTCATTCTTTTTCTGGGCATTTCCAATGCTGTGAAATTTTATAGCAGAAGATTATAAAATAATTAATTTAAAATAATATAACTAATCTCGAGACTCCCCTTCTTTCAGGGAAAACAGTTCCTGGCAAGCAGCTGCTCCGGGTTTTCTCGTGGCCGCGGGTTCTTCTCTCTGTGCCCTGCTCAGTGCGGCAGGTGCACGGGCGGCAGGTGGCTTCCGCGGGGCAGGAGCGCCTGGTTAGTCAATGCTCCTCTTAGCAGGCGCGTGAGGCGCGCGCAGCTGCCCTTTGCTGGCTCTGTGGCTGGGGGCAGTGGCCCTGCTTGCTCTGCACCCCTGGGCCTGTAGGGGGCCTCCGTGCG
>NW_005370273.1:762698-763048 GCF_000412655.1 Myotis brandtii
GCCGCTGGAGGGCTCTCTGCTCCTGGTGAGGCCTGGAGCCCGCCCCTGCCCAGAGGAGCCTCGGCTGCAGGCTGAGTGGAGAAGGGACAGGGGGCGCCACCAGGGAAGGCCCTGTGAAGGGGTGCTCCCCGCTCCCTTGAGCCTCGGAGGGGAGCAGGGTCTGGGCCCGGAGGCCCCCACCCTTCCAGGACAGCTCCAGGGTCCCCTGTGGAAATCTGGTTCACAGCCCACTGTGTGGTCCAACTTGACCTCTGACACCTCAGAGCCCCTCTGTCCTGCTTGGAATCATCCCCTGAAGCGGTGGTCCAGCCTCACTCTCTGGCTGTCCTCACCCTCTCTGTCCCAGTCCC
>NW_005370273.1:763161-766687 GCF_000412655.1 Myotis brandtii
CTCCCTTAGGGCAGGATTTCCCAGAGCAAAATAACCTCTCTGCCTCCATTCTCCCTCTGGGTGCTGTGCCAGCTCCAGGGGGCGCAGTGAGTGTACAGGCCCTGCGCACCCCTCCGTGGACTAACACCCCCCACCCCCTCATTGGGCCAGCTGCTGACAGGAGCCAGGCCCCTGCTCTCTGCACTGCAGCAGCTTGCAAACCTGGGGCCATGGGTCCTCAGGGCTTCTCTGACACCTGGGCTCCCTCCCCTCACCCCTGGCTGCCTCCCTCACTGCCCCCGACCTGTCACCCTGGGAGGGTTCCTGGTTCTGCACAGGCACCGTGACCTCCTGAGCCCAGGGTTGAAATTCTGACTGCTCCAGACCTCCCACATCCACACCTGCCCGCAGGGCTGCCCCCCAGCGGCCATTTCCCTGGACGTGCCAGGTCCCCTCACCGGGTCCCCAGGCCTCTGACTCTCCGCAAGGCCCACCCGCCAGGGATGCTCCAGCCGCTCCAGCCGGACACTCAGATGCCCACTCAGGGTCTCCCGTTACCGTGCTGTGCACATCTTTCCATCCCTCCACCCATCCTTCCATCACCTGATTTCTAAGATGCCTTTCACGGTAAGTCACAGGCACAGCGCCTTCCTGCTGAAGGACTCCGTGTGCACATCATTAACTGGGGTTCAGCGTTTGTTCAGAGGATTTTTCTTTTTTTTAAAAAAAATATTTTTATTGGTTTCAGAGAGGAAGGGAGAGGGGGAGAGAGAGAAACATCAATGATGAGAGAGAATCATGGATTGGCTGCCTCCTGCACGCTCCCCACTGGGGATCGAGCCTGCACCCCGGGCATGTGCCCTGACCGAGAGGTCCACACTCAACCACTGGCAGGTTTTTTTCTTTTGAGGCAAAATTTACGTACATTGAAATATACAATTCTTAGCCATATATTTCATGAGTTTTGACAAATGCATACACCTGTGTGACTCAAACCCCGATTAAAATACAGAATATAACCACTGTCCCCAGGTTCCCTCATGCCTGCCCCTGTGGCCCCCGAGGGCTGGGTTTCCTGTCCAGGCCCCCGTGGGTCAGACCGGCCAGGCGAGCGCTTCTCTGGGTGCTGGCACTGTCCTGTTGGTGCCCGGGCACTGGGTCTGTGCTTGCTCAGACTTGCCCACCCTTCCAAGGGGGGCACCAACTCCGGGCCCACAGTGCTGGCCCCGCCCCACCCCCTGCGCCCCAGACACACTGCCCTCCCCTGACCAGAGCTCTCTAAGGGGCTCCCAGGGCCACTGTGCATGCTGTTCTTTGCCGACTCTTCTCCCCATAGTGTGTCTTTCACTCCGTGCCACCCTTCAGCACCTTCCTGCTTCCCCTCTCTGAAGTCCCACACACCCTTTTCTTCCCAGTGCTTGTCCCGTCTGAAAAGTCATGTTCATGGGCTCGTTCGCTATTTGCTGTCTGTCCGGCACCAGCTGGGCTGGCGTGGCCATGTCCTGCCTGTGCCGGACCTGCCCAGGGCCGCAGCACAGATACTCTTGTATGGATGGGTGAGGAGGGAGGGAATGTATGAGTAACCACTGCCAGGCAGCTTCTGCCCTTTTCCACAAATCTGACCTCTGGCTGCCCCATGGGGGGCTGGCCCATGCCAGGGAGCCTGGTCTCTCCAGAGGGCTGAGCGATGCCCACAGCTGCCACCCAGCCCTCGCTGTGTGGCTCAGGACCAAGGCAGGCTGGTGGGGGTGAGCAGGGACTCTGGCTTGGCCACAGCAGCCACACAGTGGGGCTCTCCTGCAGGCCTGGGGTCCTCTCAAGGGCGGAACAGGCCCCTGGGTGTTCTGCCTTCTACTTTTCCTTCTCACAGGATGCTAGTATTCAGTTAGCCGCCTGGCCGGGCAGCCCCGCATGCCTGTTCTTAGGTGTACACATTGTGGAAAGCGTTTCTCCCTAACCAGGCAGGTGAACCAAGAAATCACCCACACCCCACGCTTCAGCAACCATCCAGTCACTAAGTGGCAGGACAGCAGACCAGCTAAGACACAGCTGCAGAAAGAACTGACAGTGCAAACCCAGCATTTCCAGGCAGGGGCTGCGCAGGCGCTGGGGCCCTTTCCCCACTCCCCCCCGCAGGTGTGACTACCTGTAGCCACTGTTAGCTGCTGGGTGTGGCTGCGCTTGCATGGCCATCCCTAGAGTGTTTATTGCCAGGCCTGGACACATGCACCAGCGCCGGCCCTGCCCTGGATAACGGCTGCTTCCAGCCATGAGCCGTGTGCGCCCCCGCGGCCCCCCACCCCCCGCCCCAGGTGGAGGGGGGTTTTTGTTTTGTTTAGTACTTTTCTCAGAACAGATTCCCTAAATGGTTTTATATTAATTTCCAGGTCACTTTAATGGCTTGTCAATAGCACCTCATCACAGAAAGGTGTTCACTGGAAAATAAAAGGCCTTCACGGTGAGAGGCAAGCGCTTATACGCACACGAAGCTCAGGCAGAAGCCCAGACAGTGTTCTGACCAGGAGCCCAAGGCCAGCGTGCTGACTTCTGAGAAGGGCCTTTCCGTGCCTGGAGGAGGCTTTCCCACGTGCAGACGAGCTCCCGGAGCGACGCTGGTTCTAGACACTGTCTCACGCTCAGTCTGGGCCTCCTCGTGTCTGCTCCCCGGTGTCCTGCACACAGTTCTTCGGGCCGCCTGGCTGCCGGGCCGCCCGCAGGCACCTGCCTGCTTTCCCACCCAGAGGCCTGGGAAGCGAGATGAGTGAGGCCCTCCTCCATTGTCAAGTGGCCTGTTTACATTCTGCTTACACAGTCCTCGGTTCTCCCTTCCCCAGGGTGCGTTTCATGGCAAAGCGCCTCTTCAAGGTGAGGGTTTGCTCAGAGATTTCACTGAAATTGTTACTGCCCTGGCACCTAAGTGTGCAGACAGGCTCGGACCTCCAAGGGCACCAGGGACCCGCCTCGGGGTGGGGGCTCGCTGCGTGGGCCGGAGCATCCGCACCTGGGAAGTCTGAGGAATGAAGGCTTTAGTGAGCCCTGTGCCCACAGGGGACAGCAGGCTGGGGACAGCGGGGAGGGAACAGTGGGCAGGGGACAGCGGGGAGGGAACAGTAGGCAGGGGACAGCGGGGAGGGGACAGTGGGCTGGGGACAGCGGGGAGGGGACAGCGGGGAGGGGACAGTGGGCTGGGGACAGCAGGGAGGGGACAGTGGGCAGGGGACAGTGGGCTGGGGACAGCAGGGAGGGGACAGTGGGCAGGGGACAGTGGGCTGGGGACAGCAGGGAGGGGACAGTGGGCAGGAGACAGCGGGCTGGGGCCGCAGGGGCTGCTCTCTGCACCGCCCTCTCGCCCGGCCTGTTTTCCCCCCAGAGTCCGGCTCCAGCCACCCGGCAGCGGAAGGGAGCGCCGGGCGGGTCCGGCCGGGAACTGGCTCTTGTTTATTTGAACTTCACTCCCTTTAAAAGGAAAGCTATGCCCGGAATTCGGGACGTGCAGCCAGGCTCCCTGCGGGACCGGACCGCACCCGCAGGCTCCAGGCCTGAGGCC
>NW_005370273.1:769563-770878 GCF_000412655.1 Myotis brandtii
ACCGACTTCTGTCCGGCTCCATTCCTCACTTGCTGATCCTACTTATCCTCCGAAGGAGTCATTTCCAAGTTGGGAGAAGGGGCAGAGGGAGGCATCTTAACTCTCCTCCTTGTTCTGTTCATTCAGATTTGTAAATTTTTGATGATGGATATTTATGGGATGACTTAATAAGATGCTTATCTTAATGAGATACATACTTAACATTAGGTGACTGTCTCCATCTCACTGAGATGACAGGATGGATGTGTGTATGTAAAACCAAATCTGTGTTCACATTGATGCTAGTTTTAAACTAGGAAAACAAAATCATTCAAAATCAAATTTCTGAGGGAAGAAGGTGGAATGTTCATTCATTTGAGGCTGTCTTCAGCGCCAGGGGGTCCAGCCCAGGGGTCCAGCCCGCAGTGGAAGCATCTCTGATGTTAATGTTGGTTTTTATCAGGTTGAAAAAGTTCCCTTCTATTCCTAGTTTGTTAAGTGCTGTGTTTTTTTTAAATCATGAAAGTGTTAGCTTTTGTGAAGAGTATTCTCTGCATTTCATGTGATGTTTTCCCATTATTCTATTGATAGGGTGTATTACATTGATTTTTGGATGTTAAACCAACTTTATATTTCTGGGTTAAATATCATTTGGTCATAATGTACAATACTTTATACATTTATATATTTTAAAAAATATATTTGTATTGATTTCAGAGAGGAAAAGAGAAGGAAAGAGAGATAGAAACATCAATGATGGGAGAGAATCATTGATTGGCTGCCTCCTGCACACCTCCTACTGGGGATGAAGCCTGCAACCCCGACATGTGCCCTTGACAGGAATCAAACCTGGGACCCTTCAGTCCACAGGCTGACACTATCCACTGAGCCACACCGGCTGGGGCTCTAATCCGTTTATAGACTGTTCCACTCCGTTTTACTGAGAGCGTTTGCATTGCATTCACAGGGGACAGTGATCGGTAGTTTCCTGTGATAGCTCTGTTTGGTTTTGGTATCAGGTCATACTGGCCCCATTGAATGAGTTGGGAAGTGTTTCCTCCTGGCTGGCTTTTTCGAACATTTTGTGAAGGACTGGTCTTAATTCTACTTAAACGTTAGGTAAAATTCCCCAATAAAACTGCTCTCTGGTCCTGGACTCTTCTTTGTGGGAATTTTTTTATTTTTTTTATTACTACCATCTCTTTAGTTGTTACTGGTCTATTAGGATTTTATATTTCTTCTTTTTTTTAAGTGGCCATAATCTTTTATATTTGGCCTCAATTTCTTTTTTTTTAATTGCTTAAAGTATTACAAAGAGTATTACATATGTCTCCTT
>NW_005370273.1:770901-777159 GCF_000412655.1 Myotis brandtii
TCCATTGGTTATGCTTATATGGATGCATACAAGTCCTTCGGTTGATCTCTTACTCCCCTCCCTTCTGCCCCCCAACCCTCTCTGGCCTTCCCACTGCAGTTTGACAATCAGTTTGAGGCAGCTCTGCCTCTGTATCTATTATTGTTCAAAAGTTTGTAATGGTCTCTATTATCCATGAATGAGTGAGATCATGTGGTATTTTTCCTTCATTGACTGGCTTATTTCACTTAGCATAATGCTCTCCAGCTCCATCCATGCCGTTGCAAATTGTAAGAGTTCCTTCTTTTTTACAGCAGCATAGTATTCCATCGTGTAGATGTACCACAGTTTTCTAATCCATTCATCTACTGATGGGCACTTAGGCTGTTTCCAGATCTTAGCTATGGTGAATTGTGCTGCTATGAACATATGGGTGCATATATCCTTTCTGATTGGTGTTTTTGGTTTCTTGGGATATATTCCTAGAAGTGGGATCACAGGGTCAAATGGGAGTTCCATTTTTAGTTTTTTGAGGAAACTCCATACTGTCTTCCATAGTGGCTGCACCAGTCTGCATTCCCACCAGCAGTGCACAAGTGTTCCTTTTTCTCCACATCCTCTCCAGCACTTGTCGTTTGTTGATTTGTTGATGATAGCCATTCTGACAGGTGTGAGATGGTGCCTCATTGTTGTTTTGATTTGCATCTCTCGGATGATTAGTGACTTTGAGCATGTTTTTTATATTTCTTCTTGAGTCGAACCTGGGACCCTTCAGTCTGCAGGCCGACGCTCTATCCACTGAGCCAAACCAGCTAGGGCTGAATATTCTCTTTTTTCTTTGTCTGTTAACTAAAGGTTTGTTAGTTTTGTTGATCTTATCAAAGAACCAACTTTTAGTTTTGTTTATTTTCTCTAACCTCTATTTCATTTATTCCCACTCTAATCTTTACTATTTCCGCCATATGGTTGCTTTGAGTTTACTTTACTCATCTGTTTTTATTTTCTTAAGCGGGGAGAATAATTGATTTGAGATCTTTCTTCTTTATTAATGCAGACATCTATAGCTGTACATTTCCCTCTGAGCAATGCTTGGGTTGCACCCTACACATTTTGGTATGTTGTGTTTTCATTTCATTCATCTCAAAGTATTTCCTAAATTACCTTGTTTTCTTCTTATTTTTGTCAATCCTCACCAGAGGATATTTTTTTCATTGATTTTTAGAGAGAGTGGAAGGGAGAGGGGCAGGGCGGTGGGGAGAGACAGCGATGTGAGAGAAACATATTGACTGGTTGCTTCCCGTGCGCGCCTCTGACTGGGGCACAGACCAAACCTGCAACCCAGGCACCTGTCCTTGATTGGGAATTGAACCCACGACCCTTCATTCCATGGACGGATGCTCTAACCTCTTAGCAACCCCAGCCAAGGCTCCTGTATTCTTCTTCATCTCATTGGCTCTTTAGGAGTAGATGGGTTAATTTCCAGGTTTCTGTGAATTTGCTAAATTTTCTTCTACTATTGATTTGTAATTTTATGTCATCATGGTCTCAGAATATGTCTTCTATGATCTCAGTTCTTTTAAATTTATTGAGGCTTATTTTCTGGTCTAATGTGTTTTGTCCTGGAGAATGTCCCACGTGCACGTGAGAGGCATATTCTGCTGCTGTGGGGCGTGTTTTCCCGTGGCTGTTGGTTAAGTCTTGTTGCTTTTCAGTGTCCAAGCCTTCTATATCCGTTGGAGCTTTTGTATAATGGCCTCTCCATTATAGAAAGTGGAGCACCGACGTCTCCAACCGTAATTGTTAAATTCTCTATTTTTCTCTCAGCTCTCTCAGTTTTTGCTTTAGGGACTTTGGGGCTCTGTTGGTACATGCATACATGTTGAGAGTTGTGTTTTTTTTTTTCAAGGTTTGACTTTTTATCATTATGAAATGTCTTTCTTTGCTCTTATAACAATTTTTTATCTTAAAGTCTATTTTGTCTTATATTAATATAGTCACTCTAATTCTCTCTCTCTTTTTATTTTTTTGTTAATCCTCACCTGTGGATATTTTTCCATTGACTTTTAGAGAGAGTGGAAGGGAGGGAGAGAGACACACAGAGAGAAACATCAATGTGAGAGAGACACATCAATTGGTTGCCTCTTGCACACATCCTGACCAGGGCTGGGTATCGAGCCTGCAACTGAGGCATGTGCCCTGGACTGGAATCAAACCCAGTACCATTCAGTCCATGGGCGGACATTCTATCCACTGAGCCAAACTGGCTAGGGCTCCAATTCTCTCTTTAAAAAAAATTATTGCTGGAGAAACCAAGATGGCGGCATAGGTAAACACCGGAAATTGCTGCCTCCCACAACAACTTCAAAAATACAACGAAAAGACAAAATGGACATCATCCAGAACTACAGGAAGGCTGGCTGAGTGGAAATTCTACAACTAGAAGGAAAGAGAAAAGCACACTGAGACTCAGAGGAGGTGCGGAAGTAAAGTGCAGAGGTACGGAGGCTCCAGCGCGCACGGAAAGGGGCTGGCACCTGAGGATGTGGCTGTCTTTTTGAATCGGGAGGGAGTCACAAGCTCCCGACTGCTCTGAACTCCAGTTCCGGGAAGTCTCTGGGGACCCAGGACTCATACGGGGAGAAACTGGACTGTGGCAGCCGGCAGAACTCGGAACTTGAGGGCGGCTTTCCCTCAGAGGTGCTTGCAGCATGTCCCTATTTCCCCCCTTTTGTCCCCTCTACCCAGCTCTTGCCCCCCACTTCTCTCTGGCCATCACCATACTGTTGTCTGTGTCCATGGGTTGTGCATATATTTTCTTTGGCTAATCCCTTCTTTAAATTCACTTTAAAGAAGACAGAAACATCAATGAGAATTTATAGAGACCAAGATGGCGGCATAGGTAAACATCGGAGACTGCTGCCGCAAACAACCACTTCAAAAATACAACTAAAAGACGGAACGGACATCACCCAGAACCACAGGAAGGCTGGCTGAGGAGAGACTCTTCAACTAGAAGGAAAAATAACAGCACACCGAGGCTCAGAGGAGGCGCAGTGTGGAAAATACTCAGGTGCGGAGGTGCGCGCGCAAAGCGGGCTGGTGGCTGAGAGCGCGGTTGTCGTTTTCGGTCAGGGGGGAGTCTCAGACTCTGAGCTCCAGATACGGGCGAATCGCTGGGGACTCGGACTCAAACGGGAGAAGCGGGAGTGTCTGGCATCAGTTGGAAGGCAGCTTTCTCTCCGAGGTTTGCAGCGGTTCCTGGGGTTCTGAGAAGCAGAGCCTCTGGGAACGGGACTGAGGGCACCATAACCGCTCCCTCCGCCCGCCCTGCCCTGTTGATCCCGCCCCGCCCAAGCCCTGCGCAGAGCCATTTGCCGGATCGCCTCAGGCAAAGGCTAGATTAGCACCTCCCCAGAGGACAGAAGTTTTCCGCGGCAGACACAGCTGATTCACACAGCCAGTCGGCCTGGTGGTCAAATCCCTCTAGTATTAACTACAACAATCAAGGCTCAACTAGAACAAGACTGCGCACAAAGACCACTAGGGGGTGCACCAAGAAAGCATAAAAAATGCGGAGACAAAAAAACATGACAGAAATGGAGGATATAGAGCTAAAAATCGCAATTTTGAGGGCTTGCAAAAATGTGCTAGAAGCTGTCAATAAACTTGAGGAGAGAGTCACGAAAACTAATGAGACCCTCGATGCTATGATAAAGAACCAACTAGAAATTAAGCATTCACTGACTGAAATAAAGAATATTATACAGACTCCCAACAGCAGACGAGAAGATCGCAAGAATCAAGTCAAAGATTTGAAATATGAAGAAACAAAAAATACCCAACCAAAAAAGCAAAAAGAAAAAGGAATGCAAAAATATAAATATAGTGTAAGGAGCCTTTGGGACAACTTCAAGCGTTCCAACATCAGAATTATAGGGGTGCCAGAAGAAGAGAGAGGGCAAGATATTGAAAACCTATTTGAAGAAATAATGACAGAAAACTTCCCCTACCTGGTGAAAGAAATAGACTTACAAGTCCAGGAAGCGCAGAGAACCCCAAACAAAAGGAATCCAAAGAGGACCACACCAAGACACATCATAATTAAAATGCCAAGAGCAAAAGACAAAGAGAGAATCCTAAAAGCAGCAAGAGAAAGAAAATCAGTTACCTACAAGGGAGTACCCATACGACTGTCAGCTGATTTCTCAACAGAAACTTTGCAGGCCAGAAGGGAATGGCAAGAAATATTCAAAGTGATGAATACCAAGAACCTACAACCAAGAATACTTTATCCAGCAAAGCTATCATTCAGAATTGAAGGTCAGATAAAGAGCTTCACAGATAAGGAAAAGCTAAAGGAGTTCATCACCACCAAACCAGCATTATATGAAATGCTGAAAGGTATTCTTTAAGAAGAGGAAGAAGAAAAAGGTAAAGATACAAATTATGAACAACAAACATGCATCTATCAACAAGTGAATCTAAGAATCAAGTGAATAAATAACCTGATGTACAGAATGAACTGGTGATTATAATGAATCAGGGACATAGAAAGGGAATGGACTGACTATTCTTGGCGGGGAAAGGGGAATGGGAGATGCGGGAAGAAACTGGACAAAAATCGTGCACCTATGGATGAGGACAGTGGGGGGGGAGTGAGGGCGGAGCGTGGGGTGGGAACTGGGAGGAGGGGAGTTATGGGGGAAAAAAAAAAGAGGAACAAATGTAATCTGAACAATAAAGATTTAAAAAATAAAAAAAAATAAAAAAAGAAATGTAATAGTATTTTAAAATATATTTTTAAAGCATATAAAAACTTTTTTTTAAGATAAGAATTTCAATTTGCTTGACATCACTATTTATGTTGTGAAAAATCTCCTGCATTCTCCAACTTTGTTATCAGTGAAGGAACACTATTCCTCTAAGTGTTCAAACTAGGAAATTTGGAATCATCTTTGGCAGCTCCCTCTTGCCCACTTTTCACATCCTTTTAGTCACAGGGTAGTTGATCCTTTTGATAACACTTAAAACCTGTTCTCTCCTGTCCTTTTCTATTTCATTGGCTTAATTCAAGTCCTCAAGATCTTGAACCCAGTCTACTGCACTAGCCTCAATGTCAGTTATCATATTATTTATTCCCCATTTTAATCCTGTCCCTGTTCCATCATCAAAGTCCATTCTAAAACAAGATCTGCTGAAAACATTTCAGCGACTCTCTGAGGAAAATATCCAAACTCCTATACACAGCAAGAAATGTCCTTAATGTACCAGCCCCTACCTGTATTTTCCCAGCCTTTCTCAGCCACTCATGCATGATAGATCCTGGATCTATATGTTTCAAACTATGGAACTTAGAGGGTGTCTCAGAGTCATAAAGTCTTAAGATAAACATGGTTCATCTTCCTTAAGTTTAATTTCATTTAAATATCTATGGTTTTAAAAAAAGTAGTTTACCTGGTAAATAAGTTAAAATACTATTTTTATGCTAGGCCCTTAATACTATGTCCCATGATATTTGAATGGGAATACACACACAGGGCAGATCCAGATCCCAGGCAAACTCTAAAGAGGGAGGAGGGATGAGTAGGTAGAGCACAGGTGACTTCTAGGGGAGTGAAGTACTCCGTGTGATACAATAATGATGGACATATGTCATCACACCCATAGAAAATACCTAAAGTAAATTATGGACTTTGGGTGATTATGATGTGCCAATATAGTTTTATCAATTTCAAGAGATGAGGGATATTGATAATGGGGAAGGCTATGCATATGTAGGGCAGGAGATTTAAGTAAAATCTCTATACTTTCCCCTCAATTGTGCTGTGAACCTAAAACTTCTCTTTTAAAAAATGATAGTAAAAAAAATAAGTATATAGAGCATTTATAATTTTGTATATTGGACATACTTCTGACAGGAGAGAAGTAGGGGTCTAATAAGAATTAGAAGCATTTTACACAGACCAGCTTATGACCATATACATTCTAAACCTTGTTTTTCCTCCAAGTTCTTCTGTGGCTGGACTCAATTAGAATTTACATATTTCTGTATACCTCTGACCCTACATATCTTTGTCATGATGGCTAACAATAACTTTACGATAAATGGAAGTGACTCTCAGCCATAGGAATATATTCACTCCAGCAAAGTGTCTCCCCATATGAACGTCACAATAGCCACATCCCAAATTATGAGTCATGGCAGTACCACCTAACACAAGGCAGTGTGACAGAGGGAAGTTGTGATTGAAAAGACAACCATCTTAAAAAAAAAAAAAA
>NW_005370273.1:777798-778071 GCF_000412655.1 Myotis brandtii
CTAGATTTAAGAGATTAGCTTAAAAATAAATCTGCGAGGCAAGCACACTTCCTGCCCCATCCACATTTCTGCAGCAAAACTCCGCCTTAAAGCTCCACCCCTGACTAAATCAGAGGGAGGGGCCTTTGCTGTTTCAAGATGGCGGCCCCCAGGGGAGCGGCAAGTCATGTGGCTGACATGGCGGCTGCCAAATCATGCAGCCCAAAATGGTGGCTGTACCAATGAGCAAAGGCATTTAGTTACCACAATAACACAATTTTTCCCAATTCAATC
>NW_005370273.1:781124-787429 GCF_000412655.1 Myotis brandtii
ATATCTTAATCAATAAAAAATATATTTAAAAAATTATTGCTGCAGTGTTACAGATGCCCCCCATTGCCCCCTATCCCCCCTCCACTGAGCCCCTACCCCATCCCAGGCCTTCACCACTATTGTCTGTGCCCACGGGCTATGAATATAAGTATATAAGTTCTTTGGTTAATCTCTTCCTGTCCACCCTCCTCCCCTCTGAGATATGTAAGTGTGTTCCTTGTCTCCATGCCTCTGAACTTATTTTGTTGGTCAATTTATTTTGTTCATTAGATTCCACAAATAAGTGAGATCATGTGATACTTGTCTTTCTCTGACTGGCTTATTTCATATACCATAATACTCTCCAGGTCCCTCCATGCTGTCTCAAAGGGTAAGAGAGCCTTCTTTTTTGCTGCTGCACAGTATCCCATGGTGTAAATGTACCACAGCTTTTTTATCCACTGGTCTACTGATGGGCACTTGGGCTGTTTCCAGATCTTAGCTATTGTAAATAACGCTGCTATGAACATAGGGGTGCATATATCCTTTCTGATTTCTCAATACTGTTTATTGAAGAGACCATCTTTTGTTGTCCTTATATAGTCCTAGAAGTAGGATCTCTGGGTCAAATGGCAGTTCTATTTTTAATTTTTTGAGGCAACCCCATACTGTTTTCCATAGTGGCTGCACCAGTCTGCACTCTATGAGCAATGCATGAGGGTTCCCTTTTCTCCACATCCTCGCCAGCACTTGTTGGTTGTTGGTTTATTGATGGTAGCCATTCTGACATGTGTGAGATGATATCTCATGGTGGTTTTAATTTGCATCTCTCTGATGATTATTATTACATTGAACATTTTTCATATGTCTCTTGGCCATCTGTATGTCCTCTTTGGAGAAGTGTCTACTTAGGTCCTTTGCCCATTTCTAAATTGGATTGTTTGTCTTCCTTTTGTTGAGCTGTGTGAGTTCTTTATATATTTTGGAAATTAACCCTTTATCAAATGTATTATTCCCAAATATGTTCTCCCACATCATCTTGATGATGGTTTCTTTTGCTTATTTACATTTTCCTTTGTTTCTCTTGCCTTAGGAGATATATCGGCAAAAATTCTACCACAAGAGATGTCTGAGATTTTGCTGCCTAGGATTTTTATGGTTTTACAAGTTACATTTAAGTCTTTTATCCATTTTGAGTTTATTCTTGTGTATGGTGTAAATTGGAGGTCTATTTTCATTTTTTGCATGTACCTGTCCAATTTCCTCAATACCATTTATTGAAGAGACCATCTGAACTCCATTGTATGCTTTTGCCTCCTTTGCCAAATACTAATTGACCATAATGTCTTGGGTCAGTTTCTGGGGTCTATGTTATGTTCCATTGATCTATATGCCTGTTCTTGTGCCAGTACCAGATTGTTTTGATTTTAATGGCTTTGTAGTATAGTTTGATTTCTGGTTTTGTGATCCTTGCAACTTTGTTCTTCTTTCTCAAGATTGCTGCATCTATTCAGGGTCTTTTTTCATTCCATATAACTTTTTGGAGTATTTGTTCTATATCTGTGAAGTATGCAGTTATTTTAATAGGGATTGCATTGAATCTATAGATTGCTTTGGGTAGTATGGACATTTTAATGGTGTTAATTCTTCTGATCCATGAACACAGTGTATGCTTCCACTTGTTTTTTATCTTCCTCTATTTCTTTTTCAGTGCTATAGTTTTCTGAATACAGGTCTTTTACTTCCTTGCTTATGTTTGTTCCTAGGTACCTTTTGTTGTTGTTGTTGCAATGGTAAATGGGATTATTTGTTTAGTTTCTCATTCTGATAATTCATTATTGGTGTGTAAAAATGCCATCGATTTCTGTTGATTTTGTATCCTGCTACTTTGTCGAATTCATTTATTAGTCATTTTTTTTTGGTGGAATCTTTAGGATTGTTTATGTACAATATCATGTCATCTGTGAATAATGATAATTTTCCTTCCTCCTTTTATATTTTCTTCTTGTCTGATCGCTATGGCTAGGACTTCCAGGACTATGTTGAATAAGAGTGGTGAAAGTGGAAATTCTGTCTTGTTCCTGTTCTTAGGGGAAATGGTTTTAGTTCTTGCCCATTGAGTATGATGTTGGCTGTAGGTTTGTCATATATGGCCTTAATTATGTTGAGGTATGTTCCCTCTATTCCCACTTTACTTAGAGTTTTTATCAAAAATGGGTGCTGGATTTTGTCAAATGCTTTTTTTGTGTCTATTGATATGACCATGTGATTTTTATCCTTCATTTTGTTTATGTGATGCATCACGTATGTTGACTTGTGAAATTTGTACAACCTTGCATCTCTGGAATATATCCCACTTGGTCATGGTGTATGATCTTTGTAATGTAATGCTGAATCTGATTTGCTAATATTTTGTTGCGGATTTTAGCCTTTATGTTCATTGGGGATATTGGTCTGTAATTTCCTTTCTTTGTAGTGTCTTTATCTGTTTTGCAATTAGGATAGTGCTGGCTTTGTAAAAAAAGGTTGGGAGTGTTACTTCCCCTTTAATTTTTTGGAATAGTTTAAGGGTAGGTGTTAGTTCTTTTTTGAGTATTTGGTAGAACTTGACCGTGAAGCCATCTGTTCTAGGACTTTTGTTTGCTGGTAGTTTTTTTGATTACTGCTTCAATTTCATCAGTGGTTATCGGACTGTCACCCTCATACCTCACTCACACTCTCACCCTCACACCTCGCTCACACTCTCACCCTCACACCTCGCTCACTCTCACCCTCCCACCTCGCTCACACTCTCACCCTCACACCTCACTCACTCTCACCCTCCCACCTCGCTCACACTCTCACCCTCACACCTCACTCACTCTCACCCTCCCACCTCGCTCACACTCTCACCCTCACACCTCACTCACTCTCACCCTCCCACCTCGCTCACACTCTCACCCTCACACCTCACTCACTCTCACCCTCCCACCTCGCTCACACTCTCACCCTCACACCTCACTCACTCTCACCCTCCCACCTCGCTCACACTCTCACCCTCACACCTCACTCACTCTCACCCTCCCACCTCGCTCACACTCTCACCCTCACACCTCACTCACTCTCACCCTCCCACCTCGCTCACACTCTCACCCTCACACCTCACTCACTCTCACCCTCCCACCTCGCTCACACTCTCACCCTCACACCTCACTCACTCTCACCCTCCCACCTCGCTCACACTCTCACCCTCACACCTCACTCACTCTCACCCTCCCACCTCGCTCACACTCTCACCCTCACACCTCACTCACTCTCACCCTCCCACCTCGCTCACACTCTCACCCTCACACCTCACTCACTCTCACCCTCCCACCTCGCTCACACTCTCACCCTCACACCTCACTCACTCTCACCCTCCCACCTCGCTCACACTCTCACCCTCACACCTCGCTCGCTCACACTCACACCTCACTCACTCTCACCCTCACACCTCGCTCACACTCTCACACTCACCCTCACTCACACTCTCACCCTCACACCTTGCTCTCACTCTCAGCCTCACACCACCCTCACACCTCACTCACACTCTCACTCACACACCTCGCTCACACTCTCAGCCTCACACCACCCTCACACCTCGCTCACACTCTCACCCTTACTCTCTCGCTCACACTTTCACCCTCCCTTGGTCCTGCCTGTCCCCCTGTGCAAGATCTCTCTGACTTGCTTCCCCAGTTCTCTTTTGATTGCTATTTATGGTATAACTTTTCCATTCTTCTATTTTCTAACTGTTTATGTTATTGCATCTAAAGTGAAACAAGGATCACCTGGCCGGGGTGGCTCAGTGGTTGAGCATCAGCCTATGAACCAGGAGGTCACAGTTCGATTCTCGGTCAGGGCACATGCCTGGGTTGTGGGCTTGATCCCCAGTGTGGGGCGTGCAGGAAGCAGCTGATCAATGATTATTTCTTATCATTAATGTTTCTCACTCTCTCTACCTCTTCCTTCCTCTCTGAAATCAATTTTTTTAAAAAGTGTAACAAGGATATCCTTGTGAAAAGGATATAATCAGGTCATGTTTTTTAATAAAAATCTTATTTGATCTCTGACTTTCCATTGGAGAATTAAACTCATTTACATTTAATGTAATGATAAGATTCCAGGGTTTACATCTGTTATTTGCTCTTTTTAAAAATGTCATATCTTTTCTGTTTCTCAATTCCTATACTATCTCCTTCTTTTGTGTTAAATTATTTCATTATGCAGTTGTCTTTAAATCAGATGCAGAAAAAGGCTTACAAACCAAAACTACATTTATACTGTCTTTTGTATTTTTCTGTATAATTAGCTTTACTATATAAATGTAGAATTTACTTTACTGATCTTCATTTCTTCATGTGGATTCAATTATTGTCTAGTGTCTTTTCACTTCATCCTGAAGGACTCTCTTTAGTATTTCTTTTCAACCCCAGAATTTCTATTTGGTTCCATTTTATAATTTCTATTTATTAATGTTCTCCATTTGGGCTTCATCAGGGACAGTTTCTGTTGCTTGCTCTTTTTTTCCTGTATATAAGCCACACTTTTTTGTTTCTTTGCATGTCTCATAACTCTTGCAGAGAACTGGACATTGCAAATAATATAAACCAGGGACTCTGGCAGTCAGATTCTCACCACCCCCAGGGCTTATGCTGCTGTTAGCTGTTTGCGTGCTCAGTGATTTTTTTGAACTAGTCTCTAAAGTTTGTATGTCTGTCACTGGTGCCCACTGAAGTCTCTGCTCAGTTAGTTTAGTGGTCAGCTGAGGACGAGCTGAAATCAGTAACCTCGCAGCCTTCACGAGGCTCCTGAGTGCCTGCTAGGCACAGCGTCAGTATTCAACCAGGCAGTTTACAGCTCTGCCTTTGCCGGCTCTGCGGCCTCCACAGCCCAGGGCCAGCCAGAGCGAGGTCTCTCCCAAGCACGCACACAGCCCTGCGTGTTTTCATGGCTTTCTGGATTCCCAGGAATATGCCAGCTCTTTCCAGAACCTCTAAGCACATCTCATTTCTCCATTTTCCTTTTAAGTTTTTTGGTTCGTTTGTTATTGTCCCAACAGCTCTCTGTTGCCGGTGACAATGGCTGCTATTGTAGCAATAATAGTAATGCATTGAAAAAGCATGAGGAGAGGCTGAGCCCTGGGCATGTGCGCGTGAGGCCGCAAGAAGACATGCCTTCCCAGGGGTCTCCCACACAGGGCGGGCAGGGTCAGCCATAACTCCTCTTTGGGATGAAACGTTGAAAGCGCTCTGGCTCTGTCTGCTCCCTCATGACTGGTCTCAACTGAAGGTCACCGCCACCAATTCAATGCCGACTGGGATGGGGTACAAGAGAGACTTTATTCCGTGAAAACAGCTCAGTTGTGAAGCAGCTTGGCATGGAACAGCCCAGCTTCTCCACTGAGACAGAGGGAGGTTGGCTAATAGAGAGAGTACCCCAGCCCATCCCTGACTGGCCCATTTTTATGCAAACGAAGAATTAAATGTGTACAGTTTGATTGGTCCAAAAAGCACTGTCCTGCTTGATTGGCTCCACCCATTTTGATTGGTCAGCAAAGATGCAAATGAAGATATAGTGTCACCTCTGATTGGATGGGGCAGGCCTAAGCGCTTTGGTGGAATTTTGATCCCAGGAGCTCTTACAAGGGTGGCCGTGGGCAGCTCGGCCAGGCTTTTCCCTGGTGGGCAGTGCCTCTGGGAACAATGGCTGCTGGACTCTTGTTATTCACTTGGGCCCAATTAACCACACGGAGCTCTTCTTGGCTGGTCCATTCTCCCTTAGGGAGGACGCTGGGGACGAGGATTGTTATTTTCAAGGCAGCCATGGAGTTGGGATTTAGGGACCAGGTGGGCTAAGTTAAAACACCACGAAGCTCCCTGTTCTTACCAGGGTTCAGGGTTTTCCTGGACCAAATGTTCCCCGGGTTCAGATTTCTGTGATGCTTTGGGTTATGACTTCATGCTGACCAGGGGCCCGGGGCCAGCAGGGACCACGGCCAGGTGCTGACCGGAGCACAGCCAGCTCTTTGGATAAAAAGGTGTAAGGCTGCCTCCGGCACCTCCCTGGCCTGCCGCTCCCCTCGGCGGAGGCTGCCGCCTGGCTTTGGACAACTGGACCCCTTTGATGCTGGTGCTCGTTGGCTGGATCCAGGGGCGGGCTGTCCTCTGGGTCTCCGGGGTGGTGTTTGTGGCCTCGGGGTCGCAGGAAAGAGAAGGAAGCGGAACGTTTGCGCTTGGCTTGCCCGGGGTCAGCCCGTCCGTGCCCTCCTCGGCCTGTGCAGGGGCTCAGGCAGCCGGACCTGCTGG
>NW_005370273.1:787622-791055 GCF_000412655.1 Myotis brandtii
CGGAGGCTGCGGCTGCGGCCTTTCCCTGACCCCTGCGGGCCCTTCGGTCCAGGGCTGGGCCACATTCTGGGGCAGGGCGCTGAGATGGGGGTTCAGGGTAGTTTCCTGTGAAACCCCATCACTACTTCAGGCTGGGGTCCTCTTATCGCCCTTTATAGAGGAGCAAAACGCGTGGGCAACCCGCCGGCCAGCACGTCCAGGTGGCGGAGCCGGCTCCGGGTGGACTGTGAGCCGCAGTGTGGACCTCGCTCCACGGAGATGAGTTGCCCGGGCTGGAGGCTGCGGGGGGCGTGGGTGCCCAGGGCCTCTGGCTGGAACCGGCAGTGGAAGGGGAGGGCGAGCAGGAAGGGCCGCGGGCTGGGTCCTCTTCATGGAGCCACAGGTGGGGCCCCAGAGGAGGTGGGGGACGCGAGGGCCCAGGGAGGAAGCAGTCCAGGCCTGGGGTGCTCACGGTGGCGGGCGGGGTGGCGCTGGGAGCCATCAGCCTGTCAGGGGCGGAGCTCAGAGGCTGCCCAGCGGCACTGGGGGGAGCGGGAGGCCAGCCTGCACCTGCACCTGCACCTGCACTGCAGCCCAGCAAGGACCTGCTGGGGACTGGACAGGGCTCCTGCTCGCAGGCCTGGTGAGGCCTCTGAGGAGAGGGGCCCTCATTTTCGCCTCCGTGCACCTGGGTGTCTGTGGAGTGAGTGGTGTGTGGGCAGTGCGGCCAGGGCACAGGGGGCCCGAAGCACAGTGTAGATGCCCCAGGGATGGCGAGGCGGGCGTGGTGCTGAGCTGCAGGAGACTGCCTGCTGCCGGCTGCGTTTAGGGGCCACTCCACTTGCGTGGGGCTCTCTGCGGTCGTTGTGATGTGTGTAAAGTGCACCTGCTTAAGCGAACGGGTCTGCTAGAGCCAAGCGGCCCGTGATGTCCCAAGGACCGTACAGGTTGGGAATGCTTCTCATGGCGGAAATGCTTCGTGTGCAGCGGCCCAAGGCAGCAGGCGGGTTCCTGGCCTGGGTGTGGGCTGGCTCTGTGTGAACTCCCGGTCAGGCGTGAGCCGGCGACCTCCCGCAGCTAGACCGCGGCAGGGCAGAGGCCCAGGCAGTGCCCGCAGTGGCCACTGGAGCTTTGGGGGCCGTGCCGAGTGGATCCCCCCCCCCCGCACCTGGCACAGTGCCTGGGCAGAGGAGGGAAGGGAGGACGGCTGCCAGTTATGGAGCCGTTGTGGGCTGTGCTGGCACTTCACCCCCCAACAACCTGGAGGTAGCTGTTGCCAGCCCATTTTACAGATGATGCAGCCGAGGTCCAGAGAGGACTGTGCTGTGGGTCACACACCAGCCAGCATCCGCGCCCGACTGCAGCCGGGTCGGCAGAGCACACACCGCTGACGGTGCCCAGGCTGACGGTGCCTCGGGTGAACAGACCCCGGCGGCTGCCGCTGCCTGTCCCCCAAGCCAACACCGTCTTTCTAGGCTCAGGTGGTGGAGGCTGGGGGGGAGGTCTGAGATTATTGAAAAACAGTCTTCAATGTCCCTGCCTGTGTGAGGCCACCGGGAGCCGAGGGGACGGGAGGGAGCGGGGTCAGGTCTGTGACCCCCGGGAGGTGACTGGCCCTCTCTGTGCTCCAGTTTCCTCATCCAGAGCCAGCAGTCGCCCTTCACAAGGACCTGGTGCAGCGAGGGCTCCCACCCCAGGCTGAACGTCATTATCAGCTCAGGGACCTCTTGCCACTCGGGGACATCTGGCACAAGCCCACAATTGTGTTGGCGGTCAAGATGGAGAGCATTTGGGGTTCTGGGAGGGTTGGAGAAGGGGTGCAGGAGGGCATGCTCTCCCCCAGCTCTGGGGTGTGCCCTCTGCATCCTGTGCGGCAGGGTGGGCGCTGGTGTCTCCCTGGGGTCACTGGGGAGACTGTGCTCTCTTTTCTTGGCTGGGATGTATGCTCCCAGAATTCCTGAAACAGCAGCTCTCTGTCCAGCACTCAGCCTGCCAGGCTCTGTGCCCACACAGTCCCCACTCGGCCTGCCAGGCTCTGTGCCCACACAGTCCCCATTCAGCCTGCCAGGCTCTGTGCCCACACAGTCCCCACTCAGCCTGCCAGGCAGTCACTGTTGCTCTGATGCGCCTGTTTGCAAATAAGGAAATGAGGCCAGAGAAGCAGGTACCTTTTCCAGGTCTGTTGGGTTCGATGTGGGGGTGAGCTCAGAGTGCCCCGGGGATAGCTGGCAGTGCTGTGGCTCGTTTGCTAGGCACGTCTGCCCTCCCTCTGCCTTTGGCCGGGGCTTGGGGTGCTGTTTGTTCCTGAGCAGGTGACGTGGAAAGCGGCCACAGGAGTGCCTTGAGGGGTGCTGCCGGCTGAGAGTTGGGCTGGGGCAGCCAGCAGGGGCAGGGCACGGCCTGTGCAGGGGTGTGCGAGGCATGCAGCGGCAGACAGCAGCACCCGGGACCTCGGTGCCCAGGGAGCTCGCCGGGGAACTGGACACAGACCAGGCAGGCCAGCCTCTGTTGGAGGGGCGTGGAGACACGAAGGCGCAGGCCCCCGGCCCTGGGCAGTGGGCCCTGGAGGGCAGGCGGAGAGTGGGTGTACAGTGGGGCCTTGACTTACGAGTTTAATTCGTTCCGTGACGGAGCTCGTAACTCAAATTACTCGTATGTCAAATCAAAAAGTGAATGAGTGAGACACGTGATGCTGGGCTGATGTTGTGGCGTTCACTGTGACGTTCGCTGCGCCAACTAGCGGTGGGGTATCTGAAGCTGACCGGTAACCCGAATTTTAGCTCGCAACTCAAAGCAAAAAATCGGCCGTATCTCGAAAAACTCGTTAGTCGGGACACTCGTAAGTCAAGGCCCCACTGTATTGGGAGAGTGGGCTCACTTTCTTCCTGCAGAGGCAATCCCAAAGCTGGGGCGCAACTGAGCACCTTTTCTGGGTCCATTTACGGGCTCTTTTAGGTGGGGTTGCAGGCCCAGAGGCCAGGCCTCCCTGTGATGCCTGACCCCCAGGGCCTCCTGAGTCTGCCGGCAGCGGCACCTGGGTGTGTGCTGGGGACTGAAGGGTCTGACGTTCCGGGCAGGAAACCCGTGCCTGCCCCGCGGCACCAGCCTCTGCCCTGTCTGGCCCCTGTGGGGACCAGCGGGAGGTGGGGGCACAGCGGTGGGAGTGGGTGGGCAGGTGGGCTCTTCCCGACTCCTCCTGCCGCTCCTGCTTCCTTGCCCTGCAGCCTAGACACGGACATCAGAGGGGCTTCGGCCCCCAAGCGTCTGAGGGCAGGCGTCCAGGCTCGCCGAGCCCTCCTGCCGTATGGTTTCCCCACGTGGTTCCCCTCGGCACCCAGCCCAGCCTCCATCTGGGTTGTGTGGCAGCCGCCCTGACCCTCCCTCCCGGTGAGACCCGCACCCACATCCTGTGCCAGGACCCCTGGAGACAGCGCTGCTCCCGCCCCTGGGCCTC
>NW_005370273.1:791144-798379 GCF_000412655.1 Myotis brandtii
GCGGTGCAGGGTGGGGGGGCTAGTGTCCCGGGAGGTGGAACAGGCTGGAGAGAGTTCTCACACAAGACGGCGGTCCGCCTCTCCTCGCTGAGCCTGACTCACTTTCCAGGCAGCACCCCCAACAATGGCACTGACGCTGCCGGAAAGCGTGTTTGCTCACTCCCAGGAAAGGCGCGGCGCCAGGGTGTGGGAGGTGGCAGGGCTGGCACGGGGGCGGGCGACCTGTTCCTCCGGGCCAGGCCTCAGTCGGGGCCGTCAGAGAGCCCGGACTCAGGGCAGGGGGCAGTCAGGGGCCTGGCTCAGAGGCCCCTTTCCCACCGTGCAGCTGGGATGCCCTTCCTCAGAGGGAAGCCCTTCCCTCCCCCGGGCAGCATTCACCCCCGTGGGTGAGGCTTGCTCTTTGCCCTGGCCTGCCCCAAAGACTCACACTGTCACCTCCAGGGTAGGGGATTGCATGTTTTTGGGAGGCAGACTATGTGAAACTAGCTCATGGTGCAGAGGAAAGAGACATTGAAGTCCAAACCATGTGGGTTCAGATCTGGACTATGTCATCTGCTGTGTGAGCTTGGGCAAGTCACTTAACCTCTCTGAGCCTTAAGTCTCACTCAGAAGGCAGGTGGCCTTGGGGGTTTAAATGAGACTGGGGTGATGTTCTACACCTGAGACACCCTCTGGTTCCCCGAGAAGGGGTGACAGGAGGCCCAAGAGGGAGCTGAGGTGACCACTGACACCAAGAGATGGCCCAGCACGGGGAGGACTGAGCAGCCTGGGACCACGTCAGTGACACGGAAGCCACAGCCCCACCCACGTCGGCTTAGTGTGTATACAAGTGCCGAGTACTTAGGGTGTGTGTGTGTGTGTGTGTGTCTGTGTATGCGCGTGCACTCACACACGTGTAACTGGCACAGAACGGGGGCGCAGCCAGCCCGATTCTGTTTCCCAGCTGGGCGTCTGGCCCAGAGAGGGAGGGGCAGGCAGCCTGGCAGAGGCCCCCTGGACCTGACCCTCTGGGAACTGCCGTGGGGCTGCAGGGGGTGTGGAGGCAGGGGGCTTGGCCTCCACCCCCCGAGGCCCTTTCTGCCCCTGAGAATGGTGGTGCCTCTCCAGGGCCTGCGTTGCTGTGGGTGTGTGGGTGGCGGGAAGGGTGGCCGCGGGGTTGGCCCTGACCACGTGTTTCTGAGTCAGAGCCATGCTGCCCGCTGAAGGAGGCGTCCAGGGCGCACTCTTGCCCATGTTGGCCTCCCATCCTGACCTCCCCTCTCCTCCCCCAGCAACCTGTCGGACGCCTTGGCCACGGCGGCCTGCCTGCGCTGCCAGGCCCGCTTCGGCCCAGCTGAGCGCATCGTGCACAGCGGCGGCGAGCTGTACCACGAGCGCTGCTTCGTGTGCGCCCAGTGCTTCCGGCCCTTCCCCGACGGGCTCTTCTACGAGGTGAGCGGCTCCCGGGCCTCCGCCCCGCCTCTGGGAGCCCAGCCCTGACCAGGGACACAGGGGCCGCCACCCAGCCTGGCCCGGCTGTGCTCCCGCCAGCACAGAAACGCTGGTGGCGCTTGGGGGCCGGCCCCACCTGGGAGAAGACACCGCCCGGTGCAGGGTGCCGGGGAGGGTCACCTCCTCCCGTTCCCTGGGCAAACCCCTGCTCTGCGCACCTCCCCTCTCTTGGGATCAGACAGCAAACCCAGTGATTGGGTGTCTGTGGGAGGGAAGGTGCTGAGCGCCCTGGCTGGGCGGGGTGGGCAGGGAGGGGGAGCAGCCCGGAGGAGGGGAGGGAGCCCACACACAGCGGCAGGAAGAGCACTCAGCCGGGCACAGCAAGTGCAAAGGGCCTGAGGTCAGAGAGGCGGCTTGAGGAGCAGTGGCAGGTGAGTGTGAAGGAAGCAGAGTGGAGGGATTAGTGGGGTGAGGGCAGGGGGCAGAGTGGTTTGACTCAGTGGGCCTTTGTGGGGCCTTAGGATTTCACTGTGGGAGAGGCAGGAGCCATGCAGGGCGTGGAGCCCAGGAATCCATCTGTCCCACGTTGGGAAGGGACCACAGGCTGCTGGGCTGAGGAGAGACTGCATGGGGGAGCAGGCGGTGGAAGCTGGGGGAGCAGGCGGTGGAAGCTGAGGGAGCAGGCGGTGGAGGCTGGGGGAGCAGGCGGTGGAAGCTGAGGGAGCAGGCGGTGGAGGCTGGGGGAGCAGGCGGTGGAAGCTGAGGGAGCAGGCGGTGGAGGCTGGGGGAGCAGGCGGTGGAAGCTGAGGGAGCAGGCGGTGGAGGCTGGGGGAGCAGGCGGTGGAAGCTGAGGGAGCAGGCGGTGGAGGCTGGGGGAGCAGGCGGTGGAAGCTGAGGGAGCAGGCGGTGGAGGCTGGGGGAGCAGGCGGTGGAAGCTGAGGGAGCAGGCGGTGGAGGCTGGGGGAGCAGGCGGTGGAAGCTGAGGGAGCAGGCGGTGGAGGCTGGGGGAGCAGGCGGTGGAAGCTGAGGGAGCAGGCGGTGGAGGCTGGGGGA
Source organism: Myotis brandtii (assembly GCF_000412655.1). Classification (NCBI taxonomy): domain Eukaryota; kingdom Metazoa; phylum Chordata; class Mammalia; order Chiroptera; family Vespertilionidae; genus Myotis; species Myotis brandtii. Next base: position 793,629 of record NW_005370273.1, read on the forward strand.
GCAGGCGGTGGAAGCTGAGGGAGCAGGCGGTGGAGGCTGGGGGAGCAGGCGGTGGAAGCTGAGGGAGCAGGCGGTGGAGGCTGGGGGAGCAGGCGGTGGAAGCTGAGGGAGCAGGCGGTGGAGGCTGGGGGAGCAGGCGGTGGAAGCTGAGGGAGCAGGCGGTGGAGGCTGGGGGAGCAGGCGGTGGAAGCTGAGGGAGCAGGCGGTGGAGGCTGGGGGAGCAGGCGGTGGAAGCTGAGGGAGCAGGCGGTGGAGGCTGGGGGAGCAGGCGGTGGAAGCTGAGGGAGCAGGCGGTGGAGGCTGGGGGAGCAGGCGGTGGAAGCTGAGGGAGCAGGCGGTGGAGGCTGGGGGAGCAGGCGGTGGAAGCTGAGGGAGCAGGCGGTGGAGGCTGGGGGAGCAGGCGGTGGAAGCTGAGGGAGCAGGCGGTGGAGGCTGGGGGAGCAGGCGGTGGAAGCTGAGGGAGCAGGCGGTGGAGGCTGGGGGAGCAGGCGGTGGAAGCTGAGGGAGCAGGCGGTGGAGGCTGGGGGAGCAGGCGGTGGAAGCTGAGGGAGCAGGCGGTGGAGGCTGGGGGAGCAGGCGGTGGAAGCTGAGGGAGCAGGCGGTGGAGGCTGGGGGAGCAGGCGGTGGAAGCTGAGGGAGCAGGCGGTGGAGGCTGGGGGAGCAGGCGGTGGAAGCTGAGGGAGCAGGCGGTGGAGGCTGGGGGAGCAGGCGGTGGAAGCTGAGGGAGCAGGCGGTGGAGGCTGGGGGAGCAGGCGGTGGAAGCTGAGGGAGCAGGCGGTGGAGGCTGGGGGAGCAGGCGGTGGAAGCTGAGGGAGCAGGCGGTGGAGGCTGGGGGAGCAGGCGGTGGAAGCTGAGGGAGCAGGCGGTGGAGGCTGGGGGAGCAGGCGGTGGAAGCTGAGGGAGCAGGCGGTGGAGGCTGGGGGAGCAGGCGGTGGAAGCTGAGGGAGCAGGCGGTGGAGGCTGGGGGAGCAGGCGGTGGAAGCTGAGGGAGCAGGCGGTGGAGGCTGGGGGAGCAGGCGGTGGAAGCTGAGGGAGCAGGCGGTGGAGGCTGGGGGAGCAGGCGGTGGAAGCTGAGGGAGCAGGCGGTGGAGGCTGGGGGAGCAGGCGGTGGAAGCTGAGGGAGCAGGCGGTGGAGGCTGGGGGAGCAGGCGGTGGAAGCTGAGGGAGCAGGCGGTGGAGGCTGGGGGAGCAGGCGGTGGAAGCTGAGGGAGCAGGCGGTGGAGGCTGGGGGAGCAGGCGGTGGAAGCTGAGGGAGCAGGCGGTGGAGGCTGGGGGAGCAGGCGGTGGAAGCTGAGGGAGCAGGCGGTGGAGGCTGGGGGAGCAGGCGGTGGAAGCTGAGGGAGCAGGCGGTGGAGGCTGGGGGAGCAGGCGGTGGAAGCTGAGGGAGCAGGCGGTGGAGGCTGGGGGAGCAGGCGGTGGAAGCTGAGGGAGCAGGCGGTGGAGGCTGGGGGAGCAGGCGGTGGAAGCTGAGGGAGCAGGCGGTGGAGGCTGGGGGAGCAGGCGGTGGAAGCTGAGGGAGCAGGCGGTGGAGGCTGGGGGAGCAGGCGGTGGAAGCTGAGGGAGCAGGCGGTGGAGGCTGGGGGAGCAGGCGGTGGAAGCTGAGGGAGCAGGCGGTGGAGGCTGGGGGAGCAGGCGGTGGAAGCTGAGGGAGCAGGCGGTGGAGGCTGGGGGAGCAGGCGGTGGAAGCTGAGGGAGCAGGCGGTGGAGGCTGGGGGAGCAGGCGGTGGAAGCTGAGGGAGCAGGCGGTGGAGGCTGGGGGAGCAGGCGGTGGAAGCTGAGGGAGCAGGCGGTGGAGGCTGGGGGAGCAGGCGGTGGAAGCTGAGGGAGCAGGCGGTGGAGGCTGGGGGAGCAGGCGGTGGAAGCTGAGGGAGCAGGCGGTGGAGGCTGGGGGAGCAGGCGGTGGAAGCTGAGGGAGCAGGCGGTGGAGGCTGGGGGAGCAGGCGGTGGAAGCTGAGGGAGCAGGCGGTGGAGGCTGGGGGAGCAGGCGGTGGAAGCTGAGGGAGCAGGCGGTGGAGGCTGGGGGAGCAGGCGGTGGAAGCTGAGGGAGCAGGCGGTGGAGGCTGGGGGAGCAGGCGGTGGAAGCTGAGGGAGCAGGCGGTGGAGGCTGGGGGAGCAGGCGGTGGAAGCTGAGGGAGCAGGCGGTGGAGGCTGGGGGAGCAGGCGGTGGAAGCTGAGGGAGCAGGCGGTGGAGGCTGGGGGAGCAGGCGGTGGAAGCTGAGGGAGCAGGCGGTGGAGGCTGGGGGAGCAGGCGGTGGAAGCTGAGGGAGCAGGCGGTGGAGGCTGGGGGAGCAGGCGGTGGAAGCTGAGGGAGCAGGCGGTGGAGGCTGGGGGAGCAGGCGGTGGAAGCTGAGGGAGCAGGCGGTGGAGGCTGGGGGAGCAGGCGGTGGAAGCTGAGGGAGCAGGCGGTGGAGGCTGGGGGAGCAGGCGGTGGAAGCTGAGGGAGCAGGCGGTGGAGGCTGGGGGAGCAGGCGGTGGAAGCTGAGGGAGCAGGCGGTGGAGGCTGGGGGAGCAGGCGGTGGAAGCTGAGGGAGCAGGCGGTGGAGGCTGGGGGAGCAGGCGGTGGAAGCTGAGGGAGCAGGCGGTGGAGGCTGGGGGAGCAGGCGGTGGAAGCTGAGGGAGCAGGCGGTGGAGGCTGGGGGAGCAGGCGGTGGAAGCTGAGGGAGCAGGCGGTGGAGGCTGGGGGAGCAGGCGGTGGAAGCTGAGGGAGCAGGCGGTGGAGGCTGGGGGAGCAGGCGGTGGAAGCTGAGGGAGCAGGCGGTGGAGGCTGGGGGAGCAGGCGGTGGAAGCTGAGGGAGCAGGCGGTGGAGGCTGGGGGAGCAGGCGGTGGAAGCTGAGGGAGCAGGCGGTGGAGGCTGGGGGAGCAGGCGGTGGAAGCTGAGGGAGCAGGCGGTGGAGGCTGGGGGAGCAGGCGGTGGAAGCTGAGGGAGCAGGCGGTGGAGGCTGGGGGAGCAGGCGGTGGAAGCTGAGGGAGCAGGCGGTGGAGGCTGGGGGAGCAGGCGGTGGAAGCTGAGGGAGCAGGCGGTGGAGGCTGGGGGAGCAGGCGGTGGAAGCTGAGGGAGCAGGCGGTGGAGGCTGGGGGAGCAGGCGGTGGAAGCTGAGGGAGCAGGCGGTGGAGGCTGGGGGAGCAGGCGGTGGAAGCTGAGGGAGCAGGCGGTGGAGGCTGGGGGAGCAGGCGGTGGAAGCTGAGGGAGCAGGCGGTGGAGGCTGGGGGAGCAGGCGGTGGAAGCTGAGGGAGCAGGCGGTGGAGGCTGGGGGAGCAGGCGGTGGAAGCTGAGGGAGCAGGCGGTGGAGGCTGGGGGAGCAGGCGGTGGAAGCTGAGGGAGCAGGCGGTGGAGGCTGGGGGAGCAGGCGGTGGAAGCTGAGGGAGCAGGCGGTGGAGGCTGGGGGAGCAGGCGGTGGAAGCTGAGGGAGCAGGCGGTGGAGGCTGGGGGAGCAGGCGGTGGAAGCTGAGGGAGCAGGCGGTGGAGGCTGGGGGAGCAGGCGGTGGAAGCTGAGGGAGCAGGCGGTGGAGGCTGGGGGAGCAGGCGGTGGAAGCTGAGGGAGCAGGCGGTGGAGGCTGGGGGAGCAGGCGGTGGAAGCTGAGGGAGCAGGCGGTGGAGGCTGGGGGAGCAGGCGGTGGAAGCTGAGGGAGCAGGCGGTGGAGGCTGGGGGAGCAGGCGGTGGAAGCTGAGGGAGCAGGCGGTGGAGGCTGGGGGAGCAGGCGGTGGAAGCTGAGGGAGCAGGCGGTGGAGGCTGGGGGAGCAGGCGGTGGAAGCTGAGGGAGCAGGCGGTGGAGGCTGGGGGAGCAGGCGGTGGAAGCTGAGGGAGCAGGCGGTGGAGGCTGGGGGAGCAGGCGGTGGAAGCTGAGGGAGCAGGCGGTGGAGGCTGGGGGTGCAGTGGGTGAAGGCTGGGGGTGCAGGCGGTGGAGGCTGGCTTTCGCGGTAACCCAGATGCAGGGAAGATGGCTAGACTGGCAACCTTGCTCACAAGAGCACAATGTTAAGTTTTCATTAATCTTCCAAGTTGGTTGTTAGAGTGATTAAAAATTAAATTATGTAAATGTACAATGAGATAAATTTTATTAAAAACAAAGGTAAAAAAACTCAAAACCCACCACTTCCTATTTTAGTACATTTTACTGTCACCTGTGCCTTTGAAGTTATTTCTGGGCACCTGTGTGGCCGGCACGCCTGGTGGAATGTCTGCACCGGAGCCGCTGATCAGCACCGCCCTGCAGCCGCCCTGCGCGGGCTGCCCGTAGACTCCCAGGCAGAGCTGGCGGAGGGTCTGCCTGGCGCCTTTGGGAAAGGCTAGCCAGCTGTACGGCAGTGGGAGTGTGGCCCTGTGACTGGAACAAAGCCTGGCGCATAGTAGGTGCTCAGGAAATAGTCACCCTGAGTGAACATGTACCCTGCTGCCCCTTCACATCCCTGGATGGCCCGATGCAGCTGCAGCCTGTAAGACACTCGTTTTAGAGAACGGAAACCAGGGCCAGTGTCCGGGAGGAGAGAGCAAGGCAGGCTTTGGCCCCTGCGGGTCTGTGCCAGGTGCTCGGGCCCAGACAGAAGGTGGGAGACTGGCGCCCGCTGCCTGGGACTGGGGCTCTCTCCGGCCCCACCTTCCTGTGTCCCTTCTCTGTGGCCTCTGGGAAATGGACGTCTCACACAGAGAGAACACAGGGCACGGAGCAAAGTGACACATGCAATGCCAACCTGCCCAGCCTTCCCAGCCCGCGTCCCCAGCCGGGGCAGGCGCCAGGACCCCAGGGCGGT
>NW_005370273.1:798416-800602 GCF_000412655.1 Myotis brandtii
GCAGACAGCAGGCCCAGGCCTCCCTCCGCACCCCGGCCTCCAGGCCTCGAGGCTGCTCCCTCTCTGCAGCCTCCTCTCAGCCCCCACCTGTCCCTCCGCTGTTCACACTCCCTGCAGGAAGCCTCTCTGGGGAGGGTGGTGCCCCCGGGAGGGTAGCAGAGTGGGTGCGCGTCTGCCTGAGGCAGTCTCTGCCCAGACAGAGCCGCCGTGCACACGGGATGACGCTGGCTCTGCGCCCATTTGCAGTTTGAAGGCCGGAAGTACTGCGAACACGACTTCCAGATGCTGTTTGCTCCGTGCTGTGGCTCCTGTGGTACGTAAGGGTGGCGACCGGCCAGGGGGCCAGGGTCCCCGTGTGGCCAGGGTCCCCGTGTGGCCAGGGTCCCCGTGTGGCCAGGGTCCCCGTGTGGCCAGGGTCCCCGTGTGGCCAGGGTCCCCGTGTGGCCAGGGTCCCCGTGTGGCCAGGGTCCCCGTGTGGCCAGGGTCCCCGTGTGGCCAGGGTCCCCGTGTGGCCAGGGTCCCCGTGTGGCCAGGGTCCCCGTGTGGCCAGGGTCCCCGTGTGGCCAGGGTCCCCGTGTGGCCAGGGTCCCCGTGTGGCCAGGTTCCCCGTGTGGCCAGGGTCCCCGTGTGGCCAGGGTCCCCGTGTGGCCAGGGTCCCCGTGTGGCCAGGGTCCCCGTGTGGCCAGGGTCCCCGTGTGGCCAGGGTCCCCGTGTGGCCAGGGTCCCCGTGTGGCCAGGGTCCCCGTGTGGCCAGGGTCCCCGTGTGGCCAGGGTCCCCGTGTGGCCAGGGTCCCCGTGTGGCCAGGGTCCCCGTGTGGCCAGGGTCCCCGTGTGGCCAGGGTCCCCGTGTGGCCAGGGTCCCCGTGTGGCCAGGGTCCCCGTGTGGCCAGGTTCCCCGTGTGGCCAGGGTCCCCGTGTGGCCAGGGTCCCCGTGTGGCCAGGGTCCCCGTGTGGCCAGGGTCCCCGTGTGGCCAGGGTCCCCGTGTGGCCAGGGTCCCCGTGCTGCCAGGTTCCCCGTGTGGCCAGGTTCCCCGTGTGGCCAGGGTCCCCGTGTGGCCAGGGTCCCCGTGTGGCCAGGGTCCCCGTGCGGCCAGGGTCTCCGTGAGGCTAGGTTCCCTGTGCGGCCAGGTTCCCCATGTGGCCAGGGTCCCCGTGTGGCCAGGGTCCTCGTGTGGCCAGGTTCCCCATGTGGCCAGGGTCCCTGTGCGGCCAGGGTCCCCGTGTGGCCAGGGTCCTCGTGTGGCCAGGTTCCCCATGTGGCCAGGGTCCCTGTGCGGCCAGGGTCCCCGTGTGGCCAGGGTCTCCGTGAGGCTAGGTTCCCTGTGTGGCCAGGGTCCCCGTGTGGCCAGGGTCCCCATGTGGCCAAGGTCCCCGTGCGGCCAGGGTCCCCATGTGGCCAAGGTCCCCATGCGGCCAGGGTCCGGAGCTCTCCCTGCCTACCAAGCCCTGTTTCTCTGAGCACCGGCCTTCAGACCCCTGCAGGCATTACCTCCCCAGGGGCTGGACGGGGCCCTAGGACCTGTGTGGACTGGGCTTGGGCTGGGCTGAGGGGGGAAGGCCTGGCCCTGGCCAGCAGGGACCTTCCTCTTTCAGGCGAGTTCATCATTGGCCGCGTCATCAAGGCCATGAACGGCAGCTGGCACCCGGGCTGCTTCTGCTGCCAGCTGTGTGGAGTGGAGCTGGCTGACCTGGGCTTCGTGAAGAACGCGGGCAGGTGAGCTGGGCAGGGAGGAAGGTGCCGAGCGGGAGCTGGTAGACTCTCAGGAGCGTGGAGTCAGGTGACCTCCTCCTGGCCACCTGCACGCAAGGCTGACACCAGCCTCTGCTTCCCTCCTGCACCTGGCTGGGCTTCTGGAGAGAGCAGGCCCGGCCATCGTTCTTACATTCAGGGCCACCAGTCTCACGGGCTCAGCTAGGCCTCCTTGCAGCCCAACTCCAGGTCTGAGAAGTTTCCTTTCCACTTCCCCTCCTCCTCCCACTGTCTCCACCCCCACCGCCCTCAGGTGGCCTCCCTCCCACCTCTGCGAGGGCCAGGCCCTGGGGCACCTGGCTGCCCAGCATCTGTGCCCTGCAGCCTGGCCATGTCTCTGCTCACCCCGTACCCTCTTGAGAAGGCTCGAGGCTTCCTCCCTCCCTCCCTCCCTCCCTCCTTCCCTCCCTTCTTTCCTTCCTCCCTCCCTTCCTTC
>NW_005370273.1:800684-813742 GCF_000412655.1 Myotis brandtii
TTCCTTCCTTCCTTCCTTCCTTCCTTCCTTCCTTCCTTCCTCAGGCTGGGTGGCCCCCAAGGTCCAAAATGCGCTCTTGGTTCTCTGCAGCCCTCCCCGGTGCACATGCTGGCTCCTCCCATCTGCTCTCCACGGTCTCAGCCTCCTTGGGGTCCATGGCACCCCCATTGCCAGACCCAGAGGTTGCTGCTGGCCTCTGTGGCTTCGCCGAGGCGCCCTCTTTCCTGCTAAAGCGCCTCCTCTTGCGGCCATGCACTGGGGTCTCCTCCAGGGGCTCCACCTCTCCCGCTGGCGCCTGGGCTCTGCACTGGGCCCTCAGGTCTACCCCAAAGGCCTGTATGTGCACCTCCCACCCAGTCCTCCCTGTGGTCGCTGCTTGGCCACTGCCGTCTCCACTGGTGTCTGTCCACCAGGCACCCCCAGTGCAGCGGGTCGCCACCCACCTTCTCCTGCACTGGACCGTCTCAGGGAAGAGCCGCCTGCCGCGGTGCCCCCCTCATCCCCTACCCCGCCCACTGATCCCCGCCTTCTCCTGTCTGGGCGCTGGTTCCCATCTCGCTCTCTGACCAGCACCCTCCGCCCGCCGCCTCCCGCACTGCTGTCGCGAGCTTGGCTCTGCCTGCCCCATGCTGCCTGTGTCCCCCGGTGACCCAGGGCACTCAGCAGGAGTCTGGGGTCAGTGAGAGGCTGTGGGGCAGGTTGTGCCTGGTGTCCTGTGTGATCTGGGCCGGGCCCGCTGCCGGGTGTATGCCCCCTGCCGGGTGTGTGCCCGCTGCCAGACTGTGCCCCCTGCCGGGTGTGTGCCCGCTGCCAGAGTGTGCCCGCTGCCAGAGTGTGTGCCCGCTGCCAGATGTGTGCCCGCTGCCGGGTGTGTGCCCGCTGCCGGATATATGCCCCCTGCCGGGTGTGTGCCCGCTGCCGGATATATGCCCCCTGCCGGGTGTGTGCCCGCTGCCGGATATATGCCCCCTGCCGGGTGTGTGCCCGCTGCCGGATATATGCCCCCTGCCGGGTGTGTGCCCGCTGCCGGATATATGCCCCCTGCCGGGTGTGTGCCCGCTGCCGGATATATGCCCCCTGCCGGGTGTGTGCCCGCTGCCGGATATATGCCCCCTGCCGGGTGTGTGCCCGCTGCCGGATATATGCCCCCTGCCGGGTGTGTGCCCGCTGCCGGATATATGCCCCCTGCCGGGTGTGTGCCCGCTGCCGGATATATGCCCCCTGCCGGGTGTGTGCCCGCTGCCGGATATATGCCCCCTGCCGGGTGTGTGCCCGCTGCCGGATATATGCCCCCTGCCGGGTGTGTGCCCGCTGCCGGATATATGCCCCCTGCCGGGTGTGTGCCCGCTGCCGGATATATGCCCCCTGCCGGGTGTGTGCCCGCTGCCGGATATATGCCCCCTGCCGGGTGTGTGCCCGCTGCCGGATATATGCCCCCTGCCGGGTGTGTGCCCGCTGCCGGATATATGCCCCCTGCCGGGTGTGTGCCCGCTGCCGGATATATGCCCCCTGCCGGGTGTGTGCCCGCTGCCGGATATATGCCCCCTGCCGGGTGTGTGCCCGCTGCCGGATATATGCCCCCTGCCGGGTGTGTGCCCGCTGCCGGATATATGCCCCCTGCCGGGTGTGTGCCCGCTGCCGGATATATGCCCCCTGCCGGGTGTGTGCCCGCTGCCGGATATATGCCCCCTGCCGGGTGTGTGCCCGCTGCCGGATATATGCCCCCTGCCGGGTGTGTGCCCGCTGCCGGATATATGCCCCCTGCCGGGTGTGTGCCCGCTGCCGGATATATGCCCCCTGCCGGGTGTGTGCCCGCTGCCGGATATATGCCCCCTGCCGGGTGTGTGCCCGCTGCCGGATATATGCCCCCTGCCGGGTGTGTGCCCGCTGCCGGATATATGCCCCCTGCCGGGTGTGTGCCCGCTGCCGGATATATGCCCCCTGCCGGGTGTGTGCCCGCTGCCGGATATATGCCCCCTGCCGGGTGTGTGCCCGCTGCCGGATATATGCCCCCTGCCGGGTGTGTGCCCGCTGCCGGATATATGCCCCCTGCCGGGTGTGTGCCCGCTGCCGGATATATGCCCCCTGCCGGGTGTGTGCCCGCTGCCGGATATATGCCCCCTGCCGGGTGTGTGCCCGCTGCCGGATATATGCCCCCTGCCGGGTGTGTGCCCGCTGCCGGATATATGCCCCCTGCCGGGTGTGTGCCCGCTGCCGGATATATGCCCCCTGCCGGGTGTGTGCCCGCTGCCGGATATATGCCCCCTGCCGGGTGTGTGCCCGCTGCCGGATATATGCCCCCTGCCGGGTGTGTGCCCGCTGCCGGATATATGCCCCCTGCCGGGTGTGTGCCCGCTGCCGGATATATGCCCCCTGCCGGGTGTGTGCCCGCTGCCGGATATATGCCCCCTGCCGGGTGTGTGCCCGCTGCCGGATATATGCCCCCTGCCGGGTGTGTGCCCGCTGCCGGATATATGCCCCCTGCCGGGTGTGTGCCCGCTGCCGGATATATGCCCCCTGCCGGGTGTGTGCCCGCTGCCGGATATATGCCCCCTGCCGGTGTGTGCCTGCTGCTGGGTGTGTGCCCGCTGCCGGTGTGTGTGCCCGCTGCAGGGTGTGTGCCTGCTGCCGGTGTGTGCCCGTTGCCGGATATATGCCCCCTTTCGGGTGTGTGCCCGCTGCTGGGTGTGTGCCCGCTGCCGGTGTGTGCCCGCTGCCGGTGTATGCCTGAGCACATCCTGCCCCTTCCCATGACACACTCGCATGGGCCCGGCTGCACTGCTTCCTGGGAAAACCCGGAACAGGAAATGTAAGATGTGATTCGCAAGTAAAGTAGTTTTGCTGTAACAAATGGGGCCCGCCCAGCCTGGCTGGCACTCGCTCTGAAGACCACGGTGCAGACCTTGGGTCTGTGTGGGGCGGGCATATTGTGGGCGTTAGAGCACATGCCACCCCGTCTCTGCTCCTTCGCCCCCAGGTAGCCATTCTCGGATTGAAGAGAGATGTTCTGGGGAGGGTGTTGCTTTAACCAAACACAGTGACCTTCAGAACCTAAAGCAGGTATTTATAATGAGCAGAGGGAAGCACAGATAGGACTGGCAGGGCAGCACCCGCCACACGGAAGTGGAGCTGCTCCGAGCCTGGCCAGGCTGCAGGGAGAGGTCCGGGAGGGAGCGGCCTGAGGTAGCCCTGCAGGTCTGGTTGGTGGAGGCCAGCTCCCTGACTGCTGTCCGCTAGTCTGCGCTGCCGGGACAACGTGGGCAGCTGCTGAGAAGCTGGGGGTGGACAGGCCCCCCTCCCTCCCCGCCCCCAAGTGGGTTCCAGCAGGAGGATCAGAAGGGGTGCCCACAGGCCATGCTTGCTGGATGTCGCCGGCAGCCAGCCTGAAATGTACTTAGTGATCAGCTACAATTTATAGTTTGTGGCTCCTAGACTCAGGGGTCATCTGGCAAAGGTGCGGGCCAAGGGAACTCAAAGCACCTTGCACATCACCCGCCTCCTGCCCTCCCCCTCCCCTGCCCTCCCAGGGCCCCAGTGGCCAGGGGCTCTCCCTGCGGAGCTGCCACTGTATCTGAGAGGGCAGGAGCCGGAGCGCTGAGGAAAGCTGGGGCCCCTGGGTCCCTCCCGGGCCCCTCCCGGGCCTCCGGCCCTCCTGCTGCAGTGACATCGCTGAGATCCTGGCGCTGGGCCCATGGGCCGCAGGGGCGACCTGCAGAGGGTTCTCCCTTTTTAGGGGTTCGTGCATTGGGTGAGACAGAACCACAGAACCAGCTCTAGGTGATGAGGTCTGACCTGGGAGGGGCGGGAATGATCTGCGGATTCCCTGTCTTTCCTCAGCGTGTGGCTGGGGAGGAGCTCACAGCTCTGGCCTGGGATACAGCTCTGACCTGGGGTACAGCTCTGGCCTGGGATACAGCTCTGGCCTGGGCTACAGCTCTGACCTGGGGTACAGCTCTGACCTGGGGTACAGCTCTGACCTGGGGTACAGCTCTGACCTGGGGTACAGCTCTGACCTGGGGTACAGCTCTGACCTGGGGTACAGCTCTGACCTGGGGTACAGCTCTGACCTGGGGTACAGCTCTGACCTGGGGTACAGCTCTGACCTGGGGTACAGCTCTGACCTGGGGTACAGCTCTGACCTGGGGTACAGCTCTGACCTGGGGTACAGCTCTGACCTGGGGTACAGCTCTGACCTGGGGTACAGCTCTGACCTGGGGTACAGCTCTGACCTGGGGTACAGCTCTGACCTGGGGTACAGCTCTGACCTGGGGTACAGCTCTGACCTGGGGTACAGCTCTGACCTGGGGTACAGCTCTGACCTGGGGTACAGCTCTGACCTGGGGTACAGCTCTGACCTGGGGTACAGCTCTGACCTGGGGTACAGCTCTGACCTGGGGTACAGCTCTGACCTGGGGTACAGCTCTGACCTGGGGTACAGCTCTGACCTGGGGTACAGCTCTGGCCTGGGCCACAGCTCTGGCCTGGGGTACAGCTCTGACCTGGGGTACAGCTCTGGCCTGGGCTACAGCTCTGACCTGGGCCACAGCTCTGGCCTGGGGTACAGCTCTGGCCTGGGCTACAGCTCTGGCCTGGGCTACAGCTCTGACCTGGGCTACAGCTCTGACCTGGGCTACAGCTCTGACCTGGCGCTCATCGAGCTCTCGTTGGTCCTCCCTTCCAGGCTAGGGGGCGGCCCGGAGAGCCTTGGGCCGCAGAGCAGGTTGCACAGGGTGTTGCGGAACTTCTCAGCCACAAAAAAGTACATGATGGGGTCCAGGGCCCCGTTGAGGCTGGTGAGGCAGGAGGTGACCCTGTTCCCCAGGGCCAGGGCACGCCGGGCGGCGCAGGAGGTGCTGCTGCGGTGGCGCAGCACGTAGACGAAACGGTGCACGTGGTAGGGCAGGAAGCAGACCAGGAAGATGGCCAGCACCAGGGCGATCGTGCGGACCGCCTTGTTCTTGAGGCGCGTCTCCACACGGGGGCCCTGCCGCAGGCTGTGGATGATCAGCAGGTAGCAGGTAACCGTGGTGACGAACGGGAAGGTGAAGGCCACAGCCAGGGACGCGAGCGCGTGGGGGGAGGCCTTCTCCCGGTACAGTTGCAGGCAGACGACTGTGTGGTTGGTCCTCACGGTCTGTGGGCTCACCAGCAGTGGGGCCATGGCCACGGCCACCACCACCCAGAGGAAGGCGCAGGCCAGGTGAGCATAGAGGGGCCTGCGGAGCTTGAGGGACTTGACGGGGTGCACAATGGCCAGGAAGCGGTCGGCGCTGATGCAGGTGAGGAAGTAGATGCTGGCGTACATGTTGAGGTAGAAGAGGAAGCCGGTGAGGCGGCATGGGATTTCCCCGAACGGCCAGTGGCTCCCCGAGAAGTGGTAGACCAGGCGCGTGGGCAGGACCAGCACGCAGGACAGGTCTGCCACGGCCAGGTGCAGCAGGAACACGTCGGCAGGGGTGCCTGCCCGGCGGTCCCGGAGGAAAAGCCACAAGGCCAGGGCATTGCCCACAAAAGCCAGGAGGAAATCCAGGAGGTAGAAGGAGGCTAAGAGTGCGTTCTCCAGCTGCGTCTCCTGGCCACACTGATCCGCAGCCGCCAGGGAAGCGTTGGTTGCCAGACCGGAGGCCCCCTTGAGGCCATTCATGCTTCGGCTGGAGGCAGAGCCCGGACGAGCCTGGAGGAAGAGAGGACGGCCTGGTAGCGCGCCGCCCTGCGTGGGGGCCTGGGGACACCTGGTCCATCTGCCAGGGGCTTTCTGAACGTCACCAAGAAGCACAACAGAACCAGGCCTGGAGCTTTCTGGCTGCTGTGGGTCGCACCTGCCTGTGCGAAGGTTCTGCCGGGGGCGGGGCAGGGGCGGGGCAGGGGCGGACTACATTGTCTCAGACCCCGCAGAGTCAGCCCTGGCAGGTGGGGAGCGAACCAGTGTGTCTGAGGCTCTGGAGGCGGGAGGACTGGGAGGGGTCCTCAGGTGTGTTGTCTGAGGGCAGGGTGGTACGTGGGCCCTGAGCCCCATTCCTGGTGGGCAGGGAAGTAGGTTACCTGGCTCCTCTCCGGCTCCCTGAGTCCAGCCCCCCTGGCGCCCACCTGCAGCCTGGGCACTTCCCCCAGGGCGGCGGTGTGGAGTGTGGCCGCTTGTGCCTTCTCTCCTGCCAGCCCCTGACCACAGCTCCGGTGCCTGCCATAGAGGCGGGTCACTAGCAACGCAGTGTGGGCCGTGTCCCAGGGGCCAGAGGCCTGCATTCTGAGTCCCAGGACCCCGAGAGGTCAGGCCGGGAGCACACTTGTCTGCCAGGCCTCACTGCCTGCCGCACCCACACGGGAGGCTAGGGCCAGCTGGGCAGCAGCTGTTTCACAGCTGGCAAGCCTGGTTCTCTCCCCCACAGCCCGGGGAACATGCTCAAAAGGTAGGTCCCACCCAAACACCCGACCCCCTCCCAGGACTGGAGGGGGAGGTGCAGCTGGAGAGGGCTGGTCCAGGAGGCCCGGCCCCTGCTGCTCGTGCCCTGGGGTGCTCACAAGCTCTCCTGGAGGCTCCTGGCCTGGGGGTGGGACTGCAGGGCAGGAGAGGGGCTGTGCGCAGAAGCGCCTCCCAGCAGCCGGAGGGCGGGCTGCTCTCCTGGCTGAGCCTGACTCTGCTGAGCAGCCCGAACCTGGAGCAAGTCCTTTGAATGCCTGCGTCAGGGCTGGCAGGAGGAGTGGCTGTGCCCCAGGGGCATGGCCCTGGCTCGGTTAGCACAGCAGCCCCTCGAGGGGAGGGAGCTGGGGCAGGAACGGACCAGGTTGTGGGGTGCTGGCTCAGCCTGACTTTTCTCATCGGGCCTCCTCAACACGCCGGGCTCCTGAGCTCTGGTCTCAGAGAGAGGCTGGGCCCTGGCCAGTGGCCCGGGGACAATGTGAGGGAGCAGGAGGGAGTGGCCCAGGGACAGTGTGAGGGAGAAGGAGGAAGTGGCCCGGGGACAGTGTGAGGGAGCAGCAGGGAGTGGCCCAGGGACAGTGTGAGTGACAGGAGGGAGTGGCCCGGGGACAGTGTGAGTGACAGCAGGGAGTGGACAGGGACAGTGTTAGTGACAGGAGGGAGTGGCCCAGGGACAGTGTGAGGGAGAAGGAGGAAGTGGCCCGGGGACAGTGTGAGGGAGAAGGAGGAAGTGGCCCGGGGACAGTGTGAGGGAGAAGGAGGAAGTGGCCCGGGGACAGTGTGAGGGAGAAGGAGGAAGTGGCCCGGGGACAGTGTGAGGGAGAAGGAGGAAGTGGCCCGGGGACAGTGTGAGGGAGAAGGAGGAAGTGGCCCGGGGACAGTGTGAGGGAGAAGGAGGAAGTGGCCCGGGGACAGTGTGAGGGAGAAGGAGGAAGTGGCCCGGGGACAGTGTGAGGGAGAAGGAGGAAGTGGCCCGGGGACAGTGTGAGGGAGAAGGAGGAAGTGGCCCGGGGACAGTGTGAGGGAGAAGGAGGAAGTGGCCCGGGGACAGTGTGAGGGAGAAGGAGGAAGTGGCCCGGGGACAGTGTGAGGGAGAAGGAGGAAGTGGCCCGGGGACAGTGTGAGGGAGAAGGAGGAAGTGGCCCGGGGACAGTGTGAGGGAGAAGGAGGAAGTGGCCCGGGGACAGTGTGAGGGAGAAGGAGGAAGTGGCCCGGGGACAGTGTGAGGGAGAAGGAGGAAGTGGCCCGGGGACAGTGTGAGGGAGAAGGAGGAAGTGGCCCGGGGACAGTGTGAGGGAGAAGGAGGAAGTGGCCCGGGGACAGTGTGAGGGAGAAGGAGGAAGTGGCCCGGGGACAGTGTGAGGGAGAAGGAGGAAGTGGCCCGGGGACAGTGTGAGGGAGAAGGAGGAAGTGGCCCGGGGACAGTGTGAGGGAGAAGGAGGAAGTGGCCCAGGGACAGTGTGAGGGAGGAGGAGGGAGTGGCCCGGGGACAGTGTGAGGGAGGAGGAGGGAGTGGACAGGGACAGTGTGAGGGAGAAGCAGGGAGTGGACAGGGACAGTGTGAGTGACAGGAGGGAGTGGACAGGGACAGTGTGAGGGAGAAGGAGGAAGTGGCCCAGGGACAGTGTGAGGGAGGAGGAGGGAGTGGACAGGGACAGTGTGAGTGACAGGAGGGGGTGGACAGGGACAGTGTGAGTGACAGGAGGGGGTGGACAGGGACAGTGTGAGTGACAGGAGGGAGTGGACAGGGACAGTGTGAGGGAGCAGCAGGGAGTGGACAGGGACAGTGTAAGTGACAGGAGGGAGTGGCCCGGGGACCATAGGAGGCAGCAGGAGGGAGCAGGGCCTCTGATGGCCTCAAGGGAAGGAGGGAGTGTAAAGCTAATTATATCAGGTTTTTTAATTTTGGAAGTCACCTGTGTTGTTCCCCACCCAAACGATCTGCTCTGGCTCCAGAGAATTGCAGGATGCCTGAAGTTTGCCTTTGGAGATGGTTTTCCTGCTGTTTCCAAGTGTGTGTGACCTGTGTGTCAGGGAGGCAGGGATGCTGGCGGAGAGGCTGGGGCCATGTGAGTGGGGCATGCTGGGCGCCCTCCCTGTGTTAGCCTTCACACCTCCAGGCCGCGCCCAGCAGGCCCTCCCTGCAGACTGCTCCTGGCTGGCTGTCTGCTCTGCGGGCACAGTCCTCAGAGGCAGGCCTCAGGGACCCGTTCTGCAGAGTAGAAATCTGAGCCTTGAGTCGGGGAAGTTGCCCAAGGTCCCTTGGCGGGGCATTAGCCTGGGAGTTGGAGGTCAGACTCAGCAGGGACACCCGGCACCACAGGCCTTGCTGCTGGGATGGGCACACAGCCCGCGGCCAGAGCTGGGCGTGGCTGGCTCCCTGCCTGCCCGGACCTGTCGCCTCGCTCAGCGCCTCCGGCATGGGGCCTGGCCCCAGAGCCAGTGACAAAATTTTGGGGGCTCAGCGCAACATGACATGCAGGGTCCTTGTTCAAAAAGTAGGACTGAAGATGGTGACAGCAGCGCTCATCTGAGTGTGGGCCTTGCATGACGGCACAGGCCGCGGGGCCCTGGTGGCCATGCCAGCGCCTGGCTCTGTTTCCTGCCCAGAGCCCTCAGCCTGCTACCTGCTGAGGGCTGTGTGCGTGCTGCTCTAGACAGAGACGTAGTTTCAAAATGCTTTCAGGCTTGTTTCCCTGTCCCTCCCCGCTAGGAGTCTGATATGGATTTATGCAGGATGGTCTGCATTCAGCTCTCCGCGTGCCGTGCTCAGGGGTGAGGCCGAGGCCTGGAGTGGCCTGGGCGGTGCCACAGGGCGGCAGGGCTGTGGGGAAGGTGAGCGATGGGCAGGCGTGGCCATCGTAGGAGGCCTCAGTGCAGTCTGGGCAGGCAGGTGGCCGGCACCTCTCCCTGTGGCTACCTCATCTGGCTTGTGCCGTGCACAGTGGCCCCGTGGTGAGGCGCTGGGCGTCTCGTCGCAGCTGTGGGTCTGTGAGCCGCGTGGGCAGGGACACTGCGAGGGGCCGCTCTGGTTAGACAGGGTGTCTTCGTAGGTAGGTCCCACCACCATCACAAAGGCACCTCAGGGACCCCCACGCTGCCCGCCCGCCCGCCCGCCCGCCCTTACCTCTCAGGCTGGCGGCAGGTGGAGACAGGAAGGCTGGGTGCTGAGCTCCTGCAGGCGGCGGGAGGCCAGCTATTTAAGGAGAGGAGGGGAGGTGGCGGCCCCTCTGCCTCTCAAAGGCCGCTTCATCCCCAAGGGTCCCTTGTGCCGGGCCCTCCTAGGCCCTGCTGCCGCGGGGTTGTGAGTATCCAGTGTGTCCCCGGGCCCTCGCCCCAGCTGGGCCTGAGCATCACAGAGGCCAGTGTGCCTGTTCTGGAAGCTGCCGCGTGGTGCGGGCGGGTGCGGGCTGCTGGGACTGACAGACACAACTAGACGTTTCAGAAGGGGACAATTTCCTACCACTGGGGGGGTGCGGGGAGGGTCTGGCTGCCATGGCAACTGGCTCAGGCTCCCTAGCCTTCCTGGGAGACAGTGGGGGGGGCCTTGCGAATGGGGCGGGGGGAGGCTGGGGAACTTGTTTGCTGAATGAGGGGATCTTTTCAGGACACCTGGTGTGGGGTCCCTGTGTCTTTCCCGGATAATTAGCCTCCATTTGGGCATCAGTCACGGCCTTTATCTTGCCGGGCCAGCTGCAGCAGCCTTATAATGGCGCTGTCTGCACCACCGCGGCTCAGCTGGCCAGGCCACGCCGGCTCCTCTCCCGGGAGGCTGCCCACCGCCCACTGGCCCCCAAGACCTCCGGGGGCTCAGGCTGGGACCCTCACTCAGGGCGGCTCCTCCATCTTTCCATACCCAGGGCCGGGGCACCAAGCCACCATTTTTAATTTCAGAAGACTTTTAAATGTTTTAGTTAAAATGTGAGATATGTTTGTAGCCACCTTGTGGAGTAGCTACCTTAAACTTGTACTGCCTTAGCCTGCTGGTCGCGGGCCCTGCCCCGCGTGGGGATGGCTGCCCCCTGCAGACCTACGCAGCTCAGGAGGCGGGGGAGCTCGCCAGCTACAAGCCACCAGGAAGTGGCAGACAGGACTCGAACCCCAGCGTGTGTGACTCCAGCACGTCGCTGTGTGCGCGCTCGCGCGCTTTGTCCTGTTTTTCTGTTGCACCTCGATGCTGGAATTCTTGGGCTCCATCTTCATTCCATCTGGATAAATACTCTCCAGGTCGCCTTCAGGTGTGCAGGGGTCAGGCCTGCCGAAACACACTGCTCATCCGGGGTTCCTCAGGAGAGCTGGGCTCCTCGAGGCTGCCTGCCGGGAGCCTGGGGCCGGTGTGGGACGGGTCCGCCCGCCATGCCCAGGAGGGTGCTCTGGAAGAGCTGGTTCACACTGGTTCGAGATGAGGGTGTCGGCTGGCTCCCTGAGCAGGGCATTTCTGTGGTTGGGGTGACTGCCCACAGAGTCTTTGAGTTCATTGCAACAGAGTTGTGGGGAGTTGTGCTAATTTCTGTAGCTTTGAAGAAAAAATTACCCCGTTTGGCTTGAATGTTGTTCTAATGATAAAAGAACCCACCAGTCTGCGTGTGGGAGGCAGCACGCATGGTGGGCAGGGCCAGCTGCATGCGTCGAGAGAGTGGCCTTGCCCAGGCCTGCTATGGCAGGGGCTGGGGGGCTCGGGTGAAAGTGGGGTGAGGAAAGCTTCAAGGATCTGGGGCCTGAAAGGGGCAAAACCTTAGTCACAGAGCTGAAGGCCGAAGGCCGTGATGGGCAGAGCACCAGGGTCGCAGGCCGAGCAGCTCCCAGCCTTGGTCTGGCCGTGCTGCCCCGGCGGGGGGGGGGGGGGGGGGGGTGCCCGCCCTCTCCTGTCTCTGCCTGTGTTCACTCCCCTGCCACAGGCTCCTCTGGAGCTGCTGCCCGCGAGGCAGCACGGCCTGGAGCCTGGCGCTGAGCAAGTGGCTGCGGGGCACTCACTCGAGCCCCTTGCCATTCACGCCCACCGGGAGATAGGACAGAGACCAGGGCACAGAGCAGTGCTGCACAGCGTCGAGCCCAGACCCAGGGAGGAGCAGGCTCTGCCCTGGGACCTGCCCACCCACCTGCCGAGAGCCGTCTGCACTGGACTCCTGCCCTGCCCACAAAGGGGCCTGAGCATGAGGGGCAGCCCTCGATGACCAGGGGCACCCGGGATCGGGTGGATTGGGAGCCTGGAGGGGGGCACGTGCCTCAGGAGCTTGCAGATGGAGGCCGGTGGGGAGGAGTGGGGCACTGGCCTCTGGACATCTTGGCCTGGGGACCCGGCACCCCGAGGCCAGGGGAGCAGAGCCATGCTGGTTTATCTCTGTGCAGCCACAGCAGCTGCCCAGGGCAGGGGCAGCACCAGGACCCCGAGGCCTCACGGAGGAGCCTGTGGTGACATCTCCCGGGTGGTACCTCCGCTGGCACCTCGGCTGCTCGCACACGGAGCCTGCAGATGCGCTGCCCCTGTGGCGGCCCCAGAGGAAGGGTGGCCCCTCCTGGCTGCTCTGCCGGACATGCGGGGTGTGGCTGATAGTGACCATGTAACCACTCATGCCCGCTGGGGACATTTGAAAAATAAACTAATTTTTTAGCAGAAGTCAGTGAAATGTCTACTCTTGTCCACACAATGTCCTGGGCTCAAGAGACGGGGAGAGAAGAACCCTCATGTTCGCTGCTCCGTCCTGAATGCGGGCCCTGGCCACGGTGGGGAGGGGAGGGGTGGGAGGGTGGGGGGGCAGGAGGTGGCTCTGCTTCAGGAGGCGGCTGGCTTCTGAGAGGAGGGGGTGGACATCTCCCAATGCCTGTCACTGCCCACAGACACCTGTGCCGGCCCTGCCACAGCCGGGAGAAGGCCAAGGACCTGGGCAAGCATGTCTGCCAGCGGTGCCACCTGGTCATCGAGGAGCAGCCCCTCATGTTCAGGAGTGACGCCTACCACCCCGACCACTTCAGCTGCACCCACTGCAGGTACTGGGCGTGGTGGGCAGGGGCAGGCCGAGGAGTGGATGCCTGGGGGCAAGAGGCCCCTCGCTCCAGGGCATGAGGGCTGGGCCCCGAATGGGGCTGACAGCAGAGACTCAAAGGCAGGGGGCAGGGTGAGGAGGGTGCTGCTGGTGGAGAGAGGTGGAGAGGGAAGAGAGGCTGCGAGAGGTGCAGAGGGGCCTGAGAACGCGCTGCTGGGACTTGGCAGCGAGGTCAGCCGCCCTCTGCACGTCTGTGCCCGAGCCTGAGGTCCCGGAGCTGCCTGCCCAGGTCCTGCCCCTCGGGCTGGCACTGCCAGGGCTCCTGCAGGTGGGCCTCAGGGGCTCATACAGGTGGGTCAGGGGCTCATACAGGTGGGCCTCAGGGGCTCATACAGGTGGGCCACAGGGGCTCATACAGGTGGGTCAGGGGCTCATACAGGTGGGCCTCAGGGGCTCATACAGGTGGACCCTGGGGGGGGCGGGGGCCTCACGGCTCTGGGCTGCCTTTAGGAAGGAGCTGACCGCTGAGGCCCGGGAGCTGAAGGGGGAGCTCTACTGCCTGCCGTGCCACGACAAGATGGGAGTACCCATCTGCGGAGCCTGCCGCCGGCCCATCGAGGGCCGCGTGGTCAATGCGCTGGGCAAGCAGTGGCATG
>NW_005370273.1:813962-815131 GCF_000412655.1 Myotis brandtii
AGACTCCGGAGTCCTGGGATGAGGGATTGTGGCTGACATCACGGGCTGTCTGCAGCCCTGTGGGCCCAGATGCTGAGCGTGCCTGCTGGGGCCCAGGTGCCCCCGCGGCGCCCGGAGGATGTCCTGCGCTGTGGCTCTATGTGGACGGCACTGCCCGCTCCGCCTGAAGCTCTGCCTGGCGGCATCTTTGGGACGTGCCTGAGGGAGGTCTGACCCAGCCCCCGGTGGCTGGTCCTCGCCCAAGGGAAGGAGCCTCCCCAGGGGCTCCATGCAAACAACAGAGCAGCCCCCACAACACAGCGCACGCAGGCCCCGGCCCCACACCCGGTGGAGCCGGCCCAGAGGGGACGGCTGTGCGGATCCTCACTGGGCATTAGGGGAGGCGCGGGGTCTCCGGACCCAGGGGCGGTCCCGGGAGGTAGCAGCCCCCTTGCCCCGACCCTGGGGCCCCAGCAAGGCACTCCGCCCCCTGGTCCTGCTCCGGCCTGAGCGGCCCGCCCCCCTCCCCCCAGCACTTCGTCTGTGCCAAGTGCGAGAAGCCGTTCCGCGGGCACCGGCACTACGAGAGGAAGGGCCTGGCCTATTGCGAGACCCACTACAGCCAGGTGAGGCTCGGCCGCAGGGTGCGGACGCGGAGGGCAGGCCTGCCCTGGGCCTGGGCTGGGCTGGGAGGGCAGGGAGGCTGCTGGAAGGCTGCGGGCGGGCGGGCAGCCTCGGCGTGGCTCAGACCCGCGGCCCTCTCTGCCTGTCCTCACTCGAGAAGCGGCCCCTGCAGCCAGGCCTGTGCCCTGTGCCATCCCCTCCCGCTCCCGCTATGCCCCTCAAGCTGCCGGCTGCTCTGGTGAGAAGCCTGGCCACACCTTCAGGACAGCAGAGGAGCCAAGGGCCGTTGGGGTCCCTCCCAGGAGCGATTCTGATGGGCCAGGGGTGCCCTCGCCGGAGGCGCGAGGCTGTATCCTGGCAGGAGGGCCCAGAGCCCCAGGTGGAGGCTGAGAGCTTTGGGGGGAAGAGCCATCGCATCCCCTGGCCCTGGGCTGGGACACCACTGCCTGTGTGTGTGACATCTGCCTGGTCCGCAGCTCTTTGGGGACGTCTGCTACAGCTGCAGCCATGTGATCGAGGGTGATGGTAAGGCTGCTGCCCACGTGCGCCCCCCCCCCCCCCCCCCC
>NW_005370273.1:815191-815555 GCF_000412655.1 Myotis brandtii
CTTCCCTGCTGTCCCTCTGGGCTGTGGGACCTGCAGCTGTGGGCCCCGCTGCCCGCCTCTGAGCTGGGCCTGGGTGGCCTGGGAGAGGCTGCTGAGCCTGGCCCTCTGCCCTCACAGTGCTGTCAGCCCTCAACAAGGCCTGGTGTGCCAGCTGCTTCTCCTGCTCCGCCTGCCACAGCAAGCTCACCCTCAAGTAAGTGCTGTGGCCCCAGGTGCTGGGTGCATGGGCCGGGCCCTGCCTCTCCTTAGGCCTCCCCTGGGCACTGTGGGAGGAGGAGGAGGGGCAGTGTGGGAGGAGGAGGAGGGGCACTGTGGGAAGAGGAGGAGGGGTACTGTGGGAGGAGGAGGAGGAGCACTGTGGGAG
>NW_005370273.1:819985-820651 GCF_000412655.1 Myotis brandtii
GGAGGAGGAGGAGGGGCACTGTGGGAGGAGGAGGAGGAGGGGCACTGTGGGAGGAGGAGGAGGAGGGGCACTGTGGGAGGAGGAGGAGGAGGGGCACTGTGGGAGGAGGAGGAGGAGGGGCACTGTGGGAGGAGGAGGAGGAGGGGCACTGTGGGAGGAGGAGGAGGAGGGGCACTGTGGGAGGAGGAGGAGGAGGGGCACTGTGGGAGGAGGAGGGCCTGTGAGGAGCTCAGGTGCCTGAGGCCAGGGAGCCAGGGGTTCTGAGGGTCCGGGTCCGAGCAGAACCTATAGGGGGAGAGGGAGGAGGAGGCCACTCTCACCAGGTGCCCTTGCCCGGAAGCTCACCTCAGCTGGGGAGGCGGCTGCTCCTCGGGCGCTGGGGGACCTGGCTCTCCTGCCCACGCTGCCTTCTCAGGAACAAGTTTGTGGAGTTTGATATGAAGCCCGTGTGTAAGAGATGCTACGAGCACTTCCCCCTGGAGCTGAAGAAGCGGCTGAAGAAGCTGTCAGACCTGGCTGCCCGCAAGACCCGCCCCAGCTCCCCCTAGGAGGCCTCCCCTCAGCCTCACCTCCCTGCTTCCTGCTGGGCTTGACCCTCCCTCCTCCCCCTGTCAGCACTCCCTCCTCCCTCCCTCCTCCCCTGTCAGCACTCCCTCCCTCCTCCCT
>NW_005370273.1:823973-824312 GCF_000412655.1 Myotis brandtii
AAGGGCGGGGAACCAGCAAAGCTGTGCTCTGAGGACAGAGTGGTCAGGAGCTGTCACTGGTGTCCTTGGAGAAGCCACTGCTTTTCCTGGAAGAGGCCCTGCCCACCTGGCCCCGCCCCTCCTCTCACGGACACACCCGCTGCTCCAGGAGTTTGTTTGTTTTGTTTTTTTAAATATATTTTATTGATGGGGTGGAGCAGGCCTCCTGGGCCGAGGCTGGTCTCAGCTGCAGCCGCTCGCTCCCTCCGGGCCTCCTGGCAGCCATCAGTGTCCCATTCATCCCAGCAGGGGAAGGAGGGGTGGGGGGAGGGCTCCCCCTGGAAGCAGAGGGAGGTAGGG
>NW_005370273.1:824526-826031 GCF_000412655.1 Myotis brandtii
ATAGAGAGTTAGAAACATCGATGAGAGAGAAACATTGATCAGCTGACTCCTGCACACTCCCCACTGGGGATGTGCCCGCAACCAAGGTACATGCCCTTGACCGGAATCGAACCTGGGACCATTCAGTCCACAGGCCGACGCTCTATCCACTGAGCCAAACCGGTTACGGCGCTCCAGGAGTTTTTATTGAACATTCTCAGGGGCTGTCCAAACCGTCCACAGCCTAGAGGCCTGACACCGCTGCCCGCCCTGGGCTCTCTCCTTTAGCCCATGGTCAGCACCCTGGGGAAGGTCCGGCCTGGAGTGCCTGCCGAGGGGTGTGGAGTGTGTGTGTTTTGGGAGAGGGCGGCATGAAAGGACCCAGGCTGGGAAGGGTGGTGGCGTGGGCAGGGTCCCGGGCTAGGGCCTGGCTGGGGCCGAGGCCGGGCCTCGCTGCTTGGTCACGGCACTCAGGAGCTGCTGCACGTACGAGGTCAGCAGGTCGTCCATCTTGTAGCCCTGGCAGAGGAAGGGGGCAGAGGCTGTGGGTCCAGGGAGGGGCTTGACCAGGCCTGGCAGTGCTCAGCTCCTGCCTCAGGGATGCCCTGAGCCGGGAGGTGAGGATGGAGAGGCCCAGAGCCACAGCCCCGCCCGGCCTGCCCCAGCTCCAGGCACTTCTCCTCGCGCTTCCAGGCCTCCCTCCTGGCCGTGCCCACAGTGGTCGGCCTCCATAGTGAGTAACGCCTGAGGAGTGGGGGAGGGGACCCGGTCCCGGTGCCTCTGGGTCCTGTGTTGGGGCTGGAGAAGGGCCCGGTCCCAGGAGGCCCCAGGCCTGGCTCACCAGCGAGGTCTCACACAGCAGGCGGCTGCCCCGGCCCAGGCTCCCCAGCACCATGTGGAAGTAGGTGCTGCCGCTGCTCCAGCTGGCGATCTTGGTGAACGGGTAGGTGGTGAGCAGCTCCTGGGTGAGAGCGGGTGTTGGCAAAGGTCAGCTGAAGCCTAGGTCCCAGTCAGAGCTGCTGCCCTGGGTCCTCCGGAGTCCCTGGTGCCAGGGGGCGGGCGGAGGGGGGTGGCCACAGCCCACCGGTCCCGGGCCTCTGCTACCTTGCTCTTGGGGTGGATGAGCAGGACCCCGTGCCGGTTGATGGCGATGAGGATGATGTCCGGGTAGGAGGGCTCCGAGGTTTGCTGGGGAGGAGCACGGTGGTCAGAGCCAGCCTGGGGGCTAATGGCCACCGCCCTGGGCACACGTGCCCCCTCCAACCTGGCGCCCCGCTTGGCTCCAAGGTGGCTGGGCCAGAGCTGGGGTGGGACTTCGCGGCAAGCACAGGCGGGCACGGGCGGGCACGGGCGGGACCTACCTTCACCTCGAAGAAGGCAGACCCGAAGGTGGGCCACCGGCAGATCCACCTCAGGAAGGCCACCTTGGCCTCCTCCACCGTCTTGTCCCTGTGCTGGTCGTAGGCCAGGAGGATGCTCTGCGGGAGAGGAGGCCAGTGAGGCCCAGAGGCCTCGGGCCCGGCCGG
>NW_005370273.1:826275-829228 GCF_000412655.1 Myotis brandtii
GTGCGCCGCCCACCCAGGCCAGCAACCGGAGGGACCTTTCTCCATTCCTCCGGGGACATCAGGCGCGTGAGGTTCTCGGGCACCAGCTCCCCCAGGACCTTGGGGATGCTCGCCAGCTGGGCCGGGTCACTGCCGAACTGGGCCTTGCAGATGAGGCCTGCCAGCTGGACCGCGTCCTCCCGCGAGCACTTGTGGAACCCACGCAGGTACTTGGGCAGCTCCTGGCGAGGGACACGCCGGCCTTAGGCTGCCGCCCTCCTGCGGCAGGGGCTCAGCCCACCCCCACCAGGACGGAGCAGCAGGAAGCTAAGGTCCTTGGGCTCGGGTTCCTGCAGGGGCAGCGAGCCCGACCAGGCGGGCAGAGACCTGCCATCCCGCGGTGGACACAGCGGCCCCCCTGCACAGTCGGCCCTCAGGACATGGGCCGGTACCCTCGGGCTGCGTGCCCCCAGCGGTGCTGTGGGTGCTGGCACAGCTGCTGTCCCCACAGGCTCAAGGGGTGGCCTGGCCATCACGGGACCTCACGGGCCTTCCTCCCTTCAGAGTGGGTGTGGGGGGGAGTGAGGGTGCCCCCGGGGAGCCGGCCAGGCACCTGGTGGTAGTGGAGCACGGTGTCTGCATTCACGTCCTTCCCAGGGGCCACGCTGAGCCACAGTTTGCGCATGAAGTACACCTGGTAGGGGAGTGTCAGCGGGGCCCCTGGGCAGGGGCAGCAGTGAGCACCGGAGCCACTCCCGCTCGCCAGGCTCTGCGCCATCCCCACCCCCCCACGGCCGCCCCACGGCCGCCCCACCCCTGCCCAGCTCGCTCTCCCGGACACCCCATGCCGTGTCGCAGGGGCTTTGCTCCTGCCGCCTCCTCTGCTTGAAAGGCCCCCCTCCTGCACCGGCCCCCGCGCCTCCTCCTTCCAGACCAGCGAGAAGCCACCCTCTCTAGAAAGGTTCCTGGGCCTCCCTGTGTGCGTCAGGCCCCTGTCCAACCCCATGCCCGCACCCTTCATCTGTCCTGGGCCGCCTCTAGCCTGTCCCTGCCCGGGCTGCGGGCTGGGCCGCGGAGCTCCCAGGGCAGGGCCCTAACCACTCCCCCACCCCTGGCCTGGCCAGCCCCATGACGTGAGGGTCATAAGGGGGGATACATGGACGGGCATGGACATGCCGGAGGTGCCGGGGGAGCCTTCCGACCTGGCCATGGGGCGGACAGGCCTCCTGCCCTTCATCCCAGAGCAGCCCGCCTGCCCACAGACCCACCTTCCTTCTGGGGCTTGCTTTTCTTCACCCAGTCAGACACCTGCCGCAGAGAGTCGAAGAAGAAGTCTCCCTCCTTCTGGCTGATGACCTGGGTCGGGGGGAGGAGGCAAAGGGGTGCACTTCACAGGGAAGGGGCTTCCTGGGAGGGCCATCCTGGGGGCACGGCCACGGCGGGCTCTGTGAGTCCACCCCCACAGTCCTCATAGCCCTTCAGGGGGGGGGGGAGGCACCGGCCAGCACAGTGGGGCTGCCTCCCTTGCCCACATCCTCCTCCCCCCTCCGGGCAGCTGCCAGCAGTACCTTGTCTGCAATCTTGATGAAGAGACTGCAGCCCTCCCAGGAGGCCAGCTGCAGCCTGCTGGCCACGCCCGCACACACGTCCCGCACCCGGGTGTGGGCGCCCACCTCCAGCATCTGGGGCAGAGGTGGCGTCTCAGCACAGGCTCAGCTCCCAGGGCCCCTCCCGCTGCTCCTCCCTGGGACAGGCTCAGCTCCCAGTGCCCCTCCTGCTGCTCCTCCCTGGGACAGGCTCAGCTCCCAGGGCCCCGCCCCACTGCTCCTCCCTGGGCAGGCTCAGCTCCCAGGGCCCCTCCCGCTGCTCCTCCCTGGGACAGGCTCAGCTCCCAGGGCCCCTCCCGCTGCTCCTCCCTGGGACAGGCTCAGCTCCCAGTGCCCCTCCCGATGCTCCTCCCTGGGACAGGCTCAGCTCCCAGGGCGCCGCTGCTCCTCCCTAACATGGGCTGGACATACCCTGGCCTGAGAAGGGCAAGCCTTCCTTCTGCAAACGGGGAGATGGCAGGTGGTTTAGCGCACAGTCTGCTGTCTGGGCCTCAGATGTGCAGCCTTTGAACTTGCCTTGAGAGCCCAGCAGCCAGACTGTGGGCCTTTCCGTAGGGGCCTCTACCCGCCTCAGGGCTGCAAGCCCAGCCCGGGCCTCGCCTGCCCTCTCTCTTGCCTCCCGCGCCTCTGGGAGGCCGGCTTCGCACTCACTAGCAGCCCCTCCAGGGGGCGCCTCCCTGCACGATCCCAGAGCACCCAGGGTGCAGCACTGTCTGTGGTGGCAGGGCGCCAGTGCCGTGGGGCGGACAGCTTCTGGGGGTCACCACTCCTCGGGTGACCAAGGCCGCTGCTCTGGGCGGGCTCACCTGGCTGGTGTGGTTGGGGAGGAAGACCTTGTGGCAGATGCGGGAGACGTTCTGCTCGGCTGCCTCCACCTCCACCTGGTGGGGGGGCTGCTTCCGGGGGCCCATCCTAGAGCAGGAGGGGCACACTGCACGGCGTCCTCTCACCCTGCCCAGCCAACTACCTACTCAACCCTGCCAGCACAGACAAGACGTGCCCAGCGACCCTGCCCAGAGGGACCTGGGGGCCAGGGCCTCCCGCAGGCTGCTCTGAGGGCACCGTGGTCACGGCTCATGGTCACAGCTGCTCGCCTGGCCAGCCTCTCCCTAATCTCCCAGTGGGACTGCTCTGGGTGGGGGCGGCAGGGGTGGCCTCTGACCCGGGCGGGAAGGTGGTGGCTTGGGTATCCAGGTCACCCCAGGCCTCTGGACAGTGCCCTCCATGCCCTGGACAGGCAGCTGTGGGGGCAGGGAGCCCGTGGCCAGGACTGAGTCTGCCTGCAGCCTCCCCCTTCCTCCCCAGTAGCTGGGGGCCGGGGCCTGCCTCCCGCCGACACCCACATCTGCACCGCTGGACTCCGGGCG
>NW_005370273.1:829334-830044 GCF_000412655.1 Myotis brandtii
TTCTGGTGTCCAGGAACTTCTGCACGTGGGGCAGCAGCGCCTTGCCGGGCGGGAAGAGGCCGGTGCAGAGCCACAGCAGCTGCCAGCCCCGCTCCTCGCTGTACCTGTGGCCACAGAGCCCTCAGTCTGGACCCTCCAGGACCAGCTGCCGGCTCCCATGGCCCCGCTGCCCGATGCCAAGAAGGCCTTCACACCCAGGCGCTGGCAGAGGTGCTACTGTGCCCATTTTGTGGAGGAGCGTGCTGAGGGTTAGAGGCCCAGGGTGGCATCCGGCAGGGCCGAGGCCCCTTGCTATGACCACCCCAGGAAGTCTGCAGGACAGACCAGGGTGCCAGCACAGCCGTGGCTGCTTGGAGTGCCTGGCAGGGCGTGTGGCCGCCGTGAGCTGCCCCCTCCCCCTCTGAACAGCGGGCACAGCCTTTGGGAGCAGGTGAGGACGGAGGGCCTGGCATGGCCCGGCCGCAGACCTCTTGGTATTGTGCGTCAGCTGCTTCAGGATCTGACAGTAGACCTCGTCCTGCAGAGCGGCCTCCTGGAGGGCCCCCGCGAAGATCTGGTCGGTGAGCTCCAGCGAGGCCCAGGCCTGCCTGGACGGGTAGTCGCCCATGTACCTGAGGATGCGTGTGGCTGTCAGGGAGAATAGGCTGTCTGGTGGGCACCCTGCCCAAGCCCGCCCCACGGGGCTGCAGGCCGCCCCGCCCTGTGTGACC
>NW_005370273.1:830387-831087 GCF_000412655.1 Myotis brandtii
GGGGATGCCCACAGCACTCCGCCCCAGGTGGTGGTAGGAGCTCCGAGGGCCGCCTCCCTGCCTGGGGAGACCAGGGACACCCCCTGCCTCTGTGGCCCCCGCAGTCTCAGGGAGCCCTGGTGGCGGGGGTGGCACCTGAAAAACGAGGAGGAGAACTCCTCCAGGGTGTGCAGCTTCTCGGGCGCCGGCTCCTCAGGCGCGGCTTCTGCAGGCGGCCTGGCCTGGGCTGCCAGCTTCCGCTTCTCTGGTGACATCGCCAGCAAGCTCTGTGGGGGCACAGGCGTGGGTGCTCCGGAGCCGCACCCACAAGACCCGCCCTGGGCTCCGCCTGACCTGCTGTCTCCGGGCCTTGGGAGGGTGGGCCCACGGAGCTGCTGGCACCGCTGTGTGGCGGGGACCAGGACCACCTCCCGCCGCCACCTCCCTCAGGAGGGCGCCTCTCCTGGGGCCTCTCTCCTGCCACCTGCCCTCACTCCCCAGCCACAGCCAAGAGGCCACAGCCGGGGTGCCCGGCGCTTTATACTCGCCGTCAACTGGTCTATTGCCCAGTGCTCCTGGGGCGGGGGCCCTGTGTGCTCAGCCTGGTATTGCAGGCACGGGCGTGGGTGCCTACGGGTCGTGCCTCCCGGGGGCTGGCTCAGGGCGTGGGGTGGAGGGCCTCTGAGGGCAGGGAGACTCAGGCCCCTGGGGTCAGGGCTCC
>NW_005370273.1:831480-833706 GCF_000412655.1 Myotis brandtii
CGGGGGAGGCAGGCCCCGAGTTAGGACCCGCTGGGCGTGCGCATTAGACAGGTTACCAGCAGCTGTGCCGAGGGCTTGGTGAGTGTCGGGATGGCGTAGAGGCAGGCGGCGAGCACCAGCCCCGTCCTGCCCGTCCTGTCGTTCTGGCCCTGGACCCAGTCCTCAGCCGCCAGCGGCCCCTGGCTCTTGGTCAGGATCAGCAAATCCCCCTTCTTGAAGGGCAGGAGGGCGGCGTCGCCTGCGCTTCGGTCACACACAGAGGAGAAAGCCCCGCTGACCCATGGCTCTGCGGAGGCGGCTCTGGCTTTGCTGAGGTGAGGAAGCTGCAGCAGAGCTGAGAGCCAGGGCCGCTCTGACCGGAACGGTGGTGGGACTCCCGGACCCTAGGCCCTGGAGGGCCCGACAGGCGGGCAGGGCTGGGGGCTCTGACCACGGCCCACTCTGGGAGGCCTGCTCAGAGGCCTGACCTGGAGCCGTGGCCTGCAAGGCAAGGGGCGCGTGGACAAGGGGGAGATGCCCACTGGCATCACCATGCCAGCCCAGATGCTGTGTGACCCTCATCTGTAGCGTGAGAGAGCAGTCCCCTTCCCTGGGGCGTGGGGGGACGATTGGGTGCAGGTTCTCCCCTCCCCTCCCAGCGAGCCCCGCCTCCGGGCCGGGCAGCCACAGCCCCTCTGCTCTCCCAGGAGCTGCACGGATCCCCATCCTACGGCTGACCCTGCACAAGCTGCCTCCCTGCTCTGGCCGCTGGCCGCTGGCCTCTGGCTCCGTCTGTGGAACAGGCCAGCAGCCCGCTGGGCGGTGCTGGAGCTCAGGCTAATGGCCGTGTTCTCTGCGGGGAGCAGCCCTGCCAGGTGCCTCGGAGGGTGCAGTCGCCGTGAACCCCTCATTCTGGGGAAGGCAGGGCTTTGCCCGAAGCTACCCCTCAGGGTCTCGTGGTCCTCTCTCCTCTCTGCTCAAGTCCCTGCGCCCGCCCCATGCCGCAGGGCTGCCCCCACCCGCACCTCGCCCAGGCACCTGTGGCCTTCTGGTCCTCCAGGGCCATGGCGAACACGGACCGCTCCTTCAGACCCTCCAGGAACACGGCCACCAGCTCCGCGATGGCCACGCTGCTGGGCGACATGAACTCGTACTCCTCCTCGTGCAGCGTGGAGAGCAGCAGCCTCTGCCCGCCCCGGGCCTCCCTGAGGGTGAGGACCCCGTGACCAGAGGCCTCCTCTGCCCTCCCCACCCAGCCCCACGGCACCCCGAGTCACAGATGAGGACACAGAAGGGTTTGTCCGGGGCCACTGGCAGGGCCAGGGCTGGCCCAACCCCGGCACCTCTGTGTGGTGGGCAAATGACGGTGAGAGCTCAGGGCCCCTAGGGCCCCAGAGGCAGCGGTGGTGCCAACCCCTGGCAGGAGGGCTCAGCTCTGGGCAGGTCACGAGGCGGCAGTGTGCAGATGCCCAGGGCACTGCAGGAGCCCAGCGGGAGCCCAGCGGGAGCCCAGCGGGAGCTGCGAGCCACATGCCTGTTTACTCATGTGCAGGCCAGCAGCGCCGTGAGGACCTAGCACATGGGGATGTGCTCAGCGTGGTCAGCCTCAGGAAGTGGTGGCCATGTGTGCCCTGTAGCCACTGTAACAATGACGATGGCTACGCCCCCCTGGGAGCTTCCATGAGGGGCTCTGCAGGCCCAGGCCGGCCGTCCCCAGAGGCGGAGGCCTTCTCAGGAGACAAGAGCCATGGAGAGCAGGGCGGGGGCTGAGGCCCAGCTGGTCTGCAAGGCCGCCCTAGTGTTGCTCTGTGACCTGGCACGCACCCAGCCCCCTCCCTCGATTGCTCGCTCAGATGGCCTGCACCTTCCGCGTGACCCGCCTGTAAGGAACGCACCCCAAGGTGCACGGTGGCCTGCCCTTCCCAGGAGGACGGGGGTGAGGAGAGGCTGAGGGCTGCTCAGCGGTCGGCGCTCCCTCTCTGCACCGCACCCGCACCGCACCCGGCGGGCTCCCCGGGGCAGCGCCTCCCTCCCGCCGCCTCTCCGCAAGCCCCAAGGCCTGAGCTCCGAGGAGCGGGCCTGGGCAGCCCTGGCACCCACCTGTTGGTGACCAGACTCATGATCTCCGGGAAGGAGAGCTCCAGGAGCGGCCGCTCCCGCTGGTCCAGGAAGAACAGCCCCTTCCAGTTCACAGCCAAGACCAGCTGAGTCCTGGGCAGCCGGGGGCCTGGCCGGAGACGGGTGTCC
>NW_005370273.1:834133-839813 GCF_000412655.1 Myotis brandtii
CAGGCGGGCGGCGCCCACCACCTGCTCCTGCACCGCCTGCTTCTGGGTGTGCGGCACCTGCTCAGACACGGAGTCAGCACCATCACCCTCGGCTCCCTCACCCGGCACCCCCTCAGCAAACACGCGCGCGGTGGGGAGGCTGGGGCGGAGGCAGCCTCCGTTCACCGCCCTGGGGAGGACCCTCCACAGCTGGTGTGGAAAAAGGAGGCGGGCTTTCCTCCTCTTTAGCATCGGACGCACCGATGGCCGGCTGCCTCTGGGAAGGCCGAGGGCCCTGCAGTGTCCGTGGGCTCCTGGCTGCGCGCTGGCCAAGCGTGCCTCGCGGTCGGACCTGGCTCTGGGCAGGGCCTGTCTTGGAGTCCCCCTGTCCTCGGTGCCTGTCTTTCTCCTTCCGCATGTTTGGGGGGCACCTTCAGGGGCCTCCCCCTCAGCCCCTCCCCCTCTCTCCTGCTGTCCCCCACCCTCCCCTTTCCTCCGTCTCCACTGCTCTGTGTGCGCACTGAGCACTCTCTTTACTGTTTGTTGAATAAAATATTTCCCTTGTTCCTGCTTTAAAAAGTGGTCACACACGTTGGGACCATGAGGGGCGCCCACGCCGGAGGGCCTGGCCGCGGCCACACGCGCAGAGCGACGCTCGCGGCCCCTCTTCCGGGATTTAACCTGATGAGTAAACCGAGTGAGTGGAGGTTGTATCTGCAAAGTGGTTCCCTCGTGTTTAACAGTGAAAAATGGGAAATGACCTTAACACTCACCAACAGGCATCAGAAAAGTGAGTTATAAGGCATTAGTGCACACCATGCGGCCACTGAAATGAACCTAAAGTCCCGGGACAGGCTGCGCGGCCAGGCGAGGAGGCAGGTGGAGATGTCATAGAATATGAGCTTTCTACTTTAAAAGGCGTATTTCTTGCTCATCATATTCACATCTCAGTTGTGCACGTCGATAAAGGAGTCTGGGAGGATGGGATGTGTATCACAGTGTTAAGCATGATCACCTCATGATGGTTTTGCTTTTCTCTCCTACTTGTCTGTATTTTCTGATTTATTGGGTAATGTACTCTTTAAGCGTTTAATGAAAAAAAATCAGTGAAACTACATTCACTTTGGAAAAAAAGGGGTGAGGGGAAATTTCCCAATTCTGTACCCTCCCCCTAACTTCCCTTCCTAAGTTACGAAGCCACGACTTACTCATGGTCCCTGAGGTTCCGTGGCCTTTGGCCCCGCCCTCTCCCCTGAGCCCTGAAGAGCCCACGCCTCTCGCAGACGCAGACGCATCCACTCAGGCCGAGGAGCAGCATCCACACCCAGGAGGGCCCTGCCCCCATCCTGTCCGAGGAATGCGCGTGCCTGGCACAGCCCACAGCCAGGCCTCCTGCTGCAGGACTCGCCAGCGCCTTCCACTGCCCGCCATGGGCAGGACAGAGCAATAGCATTTCCCAAACCAGAGGCACCCAGGGCCCTGCCACCACCCACCTCAGGCCGCCTTCGAGGGCAGCACCAGACGGCGTCATCTGCAATGCCCTTCTCTGAACTTGGGTGGCTCCTGCCATGGGAGCCCCTGGGTGGGGCGGGCCTCCCTCCCTGTGTCAGGCTGTCGGCCCATGTGCCAGGGAGGGCGGGGGTGGGAGGATTAATGCAGGCCCCAAGCACCCAGGGCTCAGGGAGCCAGAAAGACTGGGCCAGGGCAGAGCCGGGCGGGGCCCTTCTGTGCCCGAAGGCCGGGCCCTGACAGACGCTGTGGTCGAGACCAGTGGGATGAGCCATCCAGACCCACGCTGCCAACTCAAAAGGAGGCAGCGCGTGGGCCGGGCCTGTGACCAGCGCTGACGGAAAGGGCCTGGGTAGACCTGAGGCCCCAGAGCTGTGCTCACTGGCAAGTCAAGTTCCTGTGCCCAGAGGGTGGGCCTCCCCCAGCCCCACCCCCAAGGGAGAGCCAGGCCCGCAGGCTGACCTGGGCAAGGGCGGCGGTGACGAGGCCAGCCCACTGCTCCGGCGGCTTGGTCCGGTACAGCTTGGGGGGCACGCAACTGGGCAGCAGTCCCTGCACGGCCTCCCTCCCCACGGAGGCGCCGAGCTGCACGTAGCAGTGCCGGGCCAGCAGCTCCACCAGCTCTTCCTCCTGCAGCCGGACAGACGTGCCGGTGAGCCAGACAGACGTGCCGGTGAGGGGCAAGCTGTAACCCCAACCCCCAGCAGCGATGGCCAGCACTCAGGCCGACCTGGAGCAGGAGCAGCTGCCAGGCCTGACCCTCCTCTGGACAGAACTTGCCCTTCCCCACCCAGCGGTGCACCCACCCTGTGCCCTCGGGGCCAGGGGGCTCCTCTCCAGCCCTCAGGGAGCCCCGAGGGTGGAGGCCTGGGCAGAACCCTGACATCACTGCGGGGGTGCATGCGGGCCAGGCCTGTACCCTGTCTCACCCAGGCCTCCCGGGTCACAGGGGGCCAGGGCCACCCTGAGGGGCTACTGCAAGCACTCAGGGGTGGGTCTGCGAGACCCAGACTCAGTCCTGTCTCCAGTGCCCGTGGGGGCCAGTCACCCTGCTCTCCTGCAGCTGCTGCCCTCAGGGCCCGGCCAGCCCTGGCTCCCTGCCCACTGCGCCATCCTCCCTGACAGCTGGAGGGGTGACCGCACAGGGGCTCCGTCCCTCCGCCCTCCAGCGCACCCTCCTTCCCTCGATGCTCCGGGCCTACGAAGCTCGGGCCACCTCTGCTCTCCTCGACGAGGGCCTGAGAGCCCAGGCCACGCTGCTCGAGGAGGCACGGGGCGCTCAACCAGGGCCGAGACCAAGCCATGACCTCGAAGCCGGCCCTGCCACCCCACCAACAGCTGCCCTGAGCGAGGCCTGGGCTGATGGGGGCTTCCCTGCCAGCTGCTGGGAAGAGGCACCAGCACACCCTGGTGCGAGGAAAGAGGACATGGAGGCTGGCGGGAGCGCCCTGAAGCCAGGCCGCCAGCAGCCCCGGGGACTGCCAGCCCCAGCCCTGGGGGAGCCCCTCACCCTCTCAAAGCTGTACTCGCCGGACCAGACCCCGTGGAGGACTTGGCGGTAGATGAGCTCGGTGCTGACAGCATCCTCCTGGGGGTCGTGCCAGGGGCTGAAGAACTCCTTCCGGAAGTAGAGGCGCCAGGGCGACTGGCGCTCGCTCTCGCCCCTCTCCCGCGCCAGCTGCTCGCACTGGCCAATGGCATCCATCACATGGTCGCGCCCACTGCCCAGGGACCAGAACTGAGGCCAGACGGGCATGGGGTCAGGGCGCTGTGCACAGGCACCAGGGGATGCCTGCTCTCAGCCACCCACTGTGGGCTCCAGGGGACCCTGGGGACCCTCCACACCGGGATCTGGCTCACCTGTCACTCCCTTACTCCCCCACTGGCCCCCTGGGGAGGCAGGGCTGGTGCCGCCGCTGCCACGACAAGGGTGGTGCCCTGAACTCGCTGGTTGGCATGAGGGAGGCCAAGACTGGGCATTTGGGTGGTTTAGGATGTGGGTCCGGTGGGGCTGGCCGTGGGGCCCTCGCATCTGCTGCATGGGCATTGTCCCCACAGTGAGGGCGGGTGGGACGTGTGGGTGCCTGGGGTTGGCTATGTGGGGCCGCTCAGGTGAGGGCTGGCAAGACGTGCGGGGGGCACTGGGCCGAGGGCTGCCATGGGCCTCCCCGGGTGGAGCAGGGGAGTATGGGGCAGGAGGATGGGTGCCTGGTGATGAAGCATTTTTGTGAGTGAGTGTGTATGTGTAGGCATGTGTGCATGAGAGAATGTGTGCATGCATGTATGTGTGTGAGTGTGCATTGTGCATGTGTGAGAGTGTATGCGTGTGTGAGAGAGTATATACGTGTGTGTGCATGCATGTGTGTGAGTGAGAGTGTGCATGCATGTGTGTCTGAGAGTGTGCATGTGTGTGAGAGTGTGCATGTGTGCGCGAGAGTGTGTATGTGTGTGAGAGAGTGTATATGTGTGTGAGAGTGTGCATGCATGTGTGTGAGAGTATATGTGAGTGAGTGTGTGTATGCATGTGTGTGTGAGAGTGTGCATGTGTGTGACAGAGTGTGTGCATGCATGTGTGTGTGAGTGTGCATGGTGCATGTGTGTGAGAGAGTGTGCATGCATGTGTGTGAGAGTGTATATATGTGTGTGTGAGTGTACATGTTTGTGAGAGTGCATGCATATGTATGTGAGAGAGTGTGCATGGTGCATGTGTGTGAGAAAGTGTGCATGCACGTGTGTGAGAAAGTGTATGTGTATGTGAGTGTGCATGTGTGTGAGTGTGTGGATGTGTGTGAGAGTGTGTGTGAGTGCATCTGTGTGTGCATGCATGTGTGTGCATGCATGTGTGTGAGTGTACGTGTGTGTGTGAGAGTGTATGCATGTGTGTGTGAGTGACATGGTGCATGTGTGTGAGAGTGTATATGTGTGTGTAAGAGAGTGTGTGCATGCCTGTGTGTGTGAGAGTGTATATGTGAGTGAGAGTGTGCATGCATGTGTGTGAGTGAGTGTGCATGCATGTGTGTGTGAGAGAGTGTGCATGGTGCATATGAGAGAATGTGTATGCCTGTGTGAGAGATAGTGTATATATGTGTGTGTGAGAGAGAGTCTGCATGTGTGTGTGAGAGAGAGTTTGTGTGTGTGTATGTGTATGTGTGAGAGTTTGTGCATGCATGTGTGTGAGTGTATATGTGTGTGAGTGTGCATGCATGTATATGTGTGAGAGAGTATGTATGTGTGTATGTGAGAGAGTGTTTATGTGTATATAGTATTTGTATAAGAATGTGTGTTAGAGTGTGTGTGAGAAAGTGTGTATGTGTGTGTGAGAGAGTATGTATGTGTGTGTGAGTCTGTGCATGCATGTGTGTGCAAGTGAGTGTGCATGTGGGTGAGACTGTGCATGCATGTGTGTGAGCGAGTATGCTTGTATGTGTGCGTGAGGGAGTGTGTGCATGCATGTGTGTGAGTGTGCATTCATGTGTGTTAGTGTGTGTGCATGCATGTGTGCGAGAGAGTGTGCATGTGTGTGTAAGAGTGAGTGTGCATGACAGAGTGGGTGTATGTGTATATCTGTGAGTGGATATGTGTAAGTGTATGAAAGAATGTGTGCATGTGAGTGTTTCTCTCTGTGTGTGTATGTGTGTATAAGTGTGTATGTGTGAGTATATAAGTGTATGTGTGTGAGTGTGTGCATATAAGAGTGTATGTGCATTTGGGTGTGAGTATGTGTATAAGAATGTGTGTGTGCGCGTGTATGTGTGTGTGTGCATGTGTGACTGACTGCATATCTGTGAATGTGTGAGTGTGTAAGTGTGTGTACCTCTGTCTTGGCCACTGGGAGGAAGAGCAGTGGCCGGGCTGTGTGGCTCATGGGCTGAGCTGGCCTGGGAGCCGGGTGGAGGATGGAGGGGCTGCCCAGTACCTTGTCGTACACGGCGACCTGGAGGGAAAAGCCCAGGTGGTCGCGGAGGCCCTGCTGGAGGGCGATGTGCAGGCAGACTTCCTGCGAGGTCGAGGCCGAGTCCACTGTGACGGTCAGGCTCTGCCCCGTCGCCAGGATGACGTGCACCGGGATGTGCTTCCTGGACTTGACAGCCTGGGGGAAGGCCAGGCAGTCCCTCGGCTCCAGGGCCGCGCTGCTGCCTGCGGAGCTCCGGCGCCCTGGCCCGCTCCCTTCTCGCCCCAGAGCTCTGGCCAG
>NW_005370273.1:840012-842042 GCF_000412655.1 Myotis brandtii
CCCGTGGGAACCCTGAGCTCTGGGACCCAAGTGGCTGAGAATCGGAGGCTCAGAAGCACCCGTGGCAGTTGCCCCGTCCTGGACTCTGGAACATTCTGACACCTGGGAACCATAGTTCCCTCTGCCTGAGCGCAATAGGGAGTGAGCACCCAGACAGCGGCCACAAGGGCACGTGCAGCCCAGGGCTCGGGCCGAGCAGGTCGATAAGAAACTTGGGTGGCAGGACAAACATGAGAAGGAGGGGGGCAGAGGGGACCTCAGTACAGGCGCCACCGGACACGGGGTGTGAGGGCTTCCAGGGGCCCCGAGATGCCCTCACCCGCCCGGGTCTGCAGGACCCTCCTGAGAGCGCGGGGCACTCACGGTGCGGCCCACACCCCCAAGGATGACAGCGAGCGCCGCCTCCGTTAGGAAAGCACCCAGAGCACCCCCACGTCAGCGCCAACCAGCAGGGCCCAGGAACGTGCCTCGCCGGGAGGCTCCCAGGGGCTGCGGCTCAGAAGCTCCCCAAGTGGGTGGAAGAGCCTGAGAACATGCTTCCTGCTGGCAGGACCGAAGAAGGCACCCCAA
Source organism: Myotis brandtii (assembly GCF_000412655.1). NCBI lineage: Eukaryota > Metazoa > Chordata > Mammalia > Chiroptera > Vespertilionidae > Myotis > Myotis brandtii. Next base: position 840,583 of record NW_005370273.1, read on the forward strand.
ACCTGGGCTAGAAGAGCCGCAGGGGCTGACACCACCCTGACCATCTCCCACTCCAGCAGGCCCCTACCTGCAGCTCCAGCCAAGTGGGGGGCTCCGTGCGAACCCCGTTGGCGTAGGTGCGTCTCAGGCGCTCGGCACAGAAGGGCCCGTAGCCGGCTGGCCCTTCGCCGATGAAGTTCAGCAGATACTGCGGGCGAGGAAGGGACAGGGCCAGGTCACTGTCTACTTCCCGCCGAGATGGGTTCCAGCGCCGCAGGCATTCCGGCCTGTGCGGCGAGGGTGTGGGCCTGGCCGTGCGACCACTGCGCTGCCCGCCGACGTGCAAGCACTCCCTGTGGCCCCTGGACTCCTGGGGTCACGCCAATGATATCCCAATAAAGCTGGGGAAATTGTGAATTTTAAAATGATAATACTCGGCGTTGGCAAAGCGCGTTCTTATATAACATGAGAAGGAGGATGAATTGGACATTTCTTAGGATCCATTTGTCAATGTTTTAAATAGTACATAATTTTAAAACGTGCGCACTCTTGGCCCAATGATTCAGACCTCTCCTAAAGGCGTCTCAGGGAGAGGAAGGGAGAGAGAGTGAGAGAGAGACAGAGATCAGTTGCCTTCCGCACGTGCCCGACGGGGGACGGGACCTGCGGCCCAGGCATGTGCCCTGACCAAGGGTGGCACCGGCGACTCTCTGTGCACAGGATGCGCTTGGCCAGCCGAGCCGCACCGGCCATGGTGCTCATGGTGACAAGCAATCGGAAGGTGGCCCCAGCGTCCATCCACAAGCTGCACACTCTCCAGGCAGCCGCCGTGGGGCCTCGCAGCTGGCACTTAGGGAAAGCGGCAGCACGGAAAGGCACGTGCGGAGACGGTGAGACCCACAGGAGACTTGATGTTCAAAATACGATTGGTGAAATGTGTTGAAACCTTTTCAGAGACGTTGTGAGGCGATGCAGCCGGGAGTTCCCTGGTGTTGGGGGCCCCAGTGCCCGGGCAGACGGTGGGCAGCACACCTCCTGCCGTCCCCAAGGGACACGCAAGACAGCGAGGCGGCTCCTGTGCGACGGCACCGACACTGGACACCACAAGGCCAGGGACAGTCGCGGAAGGCGCCTCTGGTCTGGGATGTAGACTCTCTGCCTTTCCTCCATATGACGTTTGTGTGATGAACCAAAGGCATAAGCCACGGAGCCCAGCGCCTCCACCTGCCCCGCCCGGCCTCCTCCGTTTTCAGTTCTAGGGACCCGCTCCTCCTGGCCTCTCATCGTCTCCTCAGAGGAGCCGTCCTGGTGCCGTGATCAGGGGCTGGAAAGCCAGGTCTGGTGCCCTCTCTTACATAAGGGGAAACTGAGGCCGAGAAGCATGGGCACTGACCATCCTGGCCAGTAGAAGCAGAACAGGGCCATAGCCCAGGATTTCTGGAATGCTCCATGGCCCAGGGCCAACGCATCCTCTCACATCC
>NW_005370273.1:842266-849377 GCF_000412655.1 Myotis brandtii
GCCCTGCCCGGGCCCAGCCCACCTTCATGAACCTCTCAGAGGGTGGGAAGCAGCCCAGACAGAGGCTGAGCAGGATCCAGCCCCGGGCCAGGCTGCTGGTTTTCAAGTTCTCCGACAGCTGCTTGCAGATCTGGCAGTAAATCTCGTCCCTGAAAGACAGACACAGGCTGCAGGCTGGCTCGGAGCAGCAGGGGCAGGGGAGGGGTGCACAGCTCCTGCTGCGCCCCTACGTGCAGCCATGGCCGAGGGGCCTCCAGCCTCCTCGCCTCCAGCTGCCTCCCTGGCCGACCTGGACTCGTCTGCACGGGGCTCTGCCCACTCACGTTAGCCCTTTCCTGGCTCATCAAGGCTGTAGCCTCGTCCTCCTTGTCGGGCATCTCGTCCCCTCAGGCTTTGCCCCTCCCTCACCCACTCTGCCCACAATGCCCTGGCCTTCGAGTGGGGCACGGAGGGCCCCGGGGTCTCCAGCCACAGCGCTGGCCTCGGCCGCCCAGACCTTTGCCTGACCTGACCTCTCCTTTCCCCAACGTCGCAGCTACTTCTCACCTCCTCCTGCCCTGACGTCCTCCCCTGCCTGCAGGCACGTGCCCGCCCCCCACTGCAGAGGAGATGGGGCTCACAGGAGAACCCCCACTCCTCGCTCCTGACCAGTGCCCGCTCCCACAGCCTCACAGGCTTCTCTGCCTCCCCTGTGGGAGGGCCTCTCCTGATCCTGCCCCACTTTATCGAGCTCCATCCTCACTACAGTGTCCCAACCCCTCCAACCTCACAGGTCCCGAGGCCAGCATCGGTCCCGCACTCAGCGGGTGCTGGTGTGCAGCAACCAGCTCTCCTGGGGAGCCCTGATTCATGCGTTGGCCCAGTGCTGTGGCTACATATTCCTATCAATGCCAATTTCAAGCTACCAACCTGATGCCACTGAGCACAGAGTTGGGAAGAGATGTGACCGAGTAAACTCAGCCATGGCTCACCTCTTTCTCAGGTCTCCACAGGCAACACCGCCAGCCATTCGCCCAGTTGGGAATCTGGGAGCCATCCCAGTCTCCTCCCATCAGCCACCACCTCCTACCATCTGTCTCCCAGATGTGCTCTCTGTCCCCTCCTCTTAGCTGCTGCTCCCCGGGCCATCTCTCATCAGTTCTCTCTGCCTCTGTCGCAGCCCTCTCCTGGACTCCTACTCCCAAGCCCGTCTCTCCATGTCATTGCCAGGGAGAACTTTCTGGAAGCCAAATATGGCCATGGTCTTCTCTTCCTCAGAACTTATCCCTACTGCCTCTATGATTAAATTTGAACTCCGTTCCCAGCGGTGATAAACCACTTGGCGTGCCCGACCTGTGGGCTGTTTCCGAGTTCTGTGACCCTGCTCACCCTCCCTTCTCTCTGGTGAAACACCCCCTTTCTTCCCACAGCCCTGCCCCCGCCTAGGAGGCATCACCACTACTCTTGGCACCCACAGTGGACCCCTATCTTAGCACAAGAGCTATTGCGGTCTCCGGGGCCGCCCATGCTCCCCAACGAAAGGGTCCCCTCCTTGAGGACAGAGAGATTCACTGTCATCTCTGCACCCCAGGCCTCAGTGCAGGTCCTGGCTCCGAGCAGGCACATGTGACTGGATGTGGGTAGAACATGTGCTTTGTCTCAGAATTTGGCTAAGATCTCAGAGCCAAAGACAAACAGATGACAACACGCAACGTTCTAAAGCAGCGGTTCTCAACCTTTGGGGGCCGAACGACCCTTTCACAGGGGTCGCCTAAGACCATCGGAAAACACATTTATAATTACATATTATTTTTGTGATTAATCACTATTCTTTAATTATTTTCAATTTGTAACAATGAAAATACATCCTGCATATCAGATATTTACATGATGATTCATAACAGTAGCAAAATTACAGTGATGAAGTAGCAACGAAAATAATGTTATGGTTGGGGGTCACCACAACATGAGGAGCTGTATTAAAGGGTCGCGGCATTAGGAAGGTGGAGAACCACTGCTTTAAAGAGGCACATCCTCTGGCATCTACTAACAGATGCAGCACCAGCCCAGCCCTCTGCCCTCGCAGCCGGCATCAGCGAAACGAGACACTTAACAGGCTGCTCCTGGAAGGGACTTTGTGGGAGTAGAGAGATCTCTGGCCTGTCTCCTCTCGTCCAAATGAGCGGGCGTGAGGGGCCCAGGAGCTTGCCAATGCAGATGGAGGCTGTCTGCCTGCCCCGTGAGGCCTGCACAAGCTACCCTGATGGCCAAGGTGAAGAGAGCACGTCGAACACTGGGAATGTCTCTGAAGGAGGTGAGCTTCAGGTGTTGAGACCCCACACGAGCGGGCAGCCCATTGCTCCAGAAGAGCCAGCAGCAAGAGGCTGTGGTGTGTTTCATTAGGGGACGGAGTGGTGTGGGGTCTCCAGGGGTCACCGAGAGTGTGTCAGCCCCACCTGGAGGCCAGCGATGCATGAAAGTGCCTGCAGGGTTATCTGAGGGGCCCACAGCGCCTCTCATTGGGATGCAGCTGGGACTGTCTGCCATCCTGGAAGGGGCATGGCCAGCAAGGAGTCAGATGAGAGAACCAGCAATAGAACCAGCTACGTTGGAAGAGTGGCCTGGTTAGTGTCCCTCAGGCTTTCCCAGGGGGTCTTCCTCAGAGCAAGTAAAGAGCCCTTGAGGGTGTCATGTCTGCTGTGCTGAGACCCAGTGTGCCGGCCGCAGGGCAGGGAGCAGGGAGCAGGGAGTGCCTTGCAGGTAGTGAGCAGAGAGGAGGCTGTGGCTATGGGCTGAGAGGCAGTGAGGGGTCAGTGTTCCGAAAGGGGCTGAGGTGAGAGTGGGACTGACCTGAGGCTGGGCTGCAGGAGGGCGTGGCTCACAATGAAGTGCACCTTTTCCAGGTTGGACATGGGTCGGTCGGAGAGGGAGCCCTCAGACTCAAATGCCTCCTCTCCAATACTCAGTTGGCTCGCCACCTGGAAATCAACGAGGGCATCGGGACAGCTGTCACTCTCCCATGGCGAGGGAGGGGCTGGGCTCGAGGGGCTGGAGAAGCAGAGCCAGGGACCCTGTGGGTGCAGAGCTGGGAGCCCGGCCCTGGGCGCACCTGGCCGGTGATCTGGGAGGAGCGCTTCAGCTTCATGGAGGAGATGTCCTTGGTCCTTCTGTCCCTGAGGCTGGGCCTCTGCGCAGGGAGAGAGTCTGTGAGTGAAGTGAGCTGGGCAGCACCTCAGGCAGCTCCTGACCTGACAGCCACCTAGGGTGGGGCAAGTGTCTCTCTCCAGCCATTTCCTACTTGGTTTACAAAGCGCCATGTAGTCCCTCATCTCCACTGGGTTTGGCAACACTTACATGTGCTCAGCAAAATCCTCTCTCCTGGCGAGGACACCAGGCCTGAGCCCCGGGAGGGTCAGGACCTTGACGACTCCAGAACTTGAACCTGTCACCAGTAGAGCCCTCTGCGGCGGGGCTGGGTCAGAGCCCAGGCCCGACGGCCCAGGCCATGCTCATCCTCAGTGAAAATTGGGCGAATGAATTGGACATGCTCTGCCCACGGCAAGGGGGGCCCTGCCAGGGCAGCAAAAGAATCTCGGTTGTGGGGCCCTGAGGACGCGCTTTCTCCTCAGGCAAAGGCCACGCCTGGTCTTGATGGCGCCTTGAGAAGTCGCTGCCAAAAGTAGAGCCCGGCGAGGACTGGGCTTGGGCAGGGTCAGCCCTTCCTGGGGCTGGGCACCGGCTTCTGGCTGGGGAAGCGGGTTTGCCATAGAGATAGAATGTGCCACACCAGCTGTCCCTCGGTGCAGATGACATGCCTGTCTACATGGAAAACTCCAAGAAATCTATAGAAAGTAAGCAAGTTCAGCCAGCCAGTATAGCTCAGTGGTTGAGCGTCAACCATGAACCTGGAAGTCACGGTTTGATTCCCGATCAGGGCACATGCCCGGGGTGTGGGCTCGATCCCCAGTGCGGGGAGAGGTGCAGGAGGCAGCCGATCAGTGATTCTCTCCATCATTGATGTTTCTATCTCTCCCTCTCCCTTCCTCTCTGAAATCAATAAAAAATATATTTAAAAAAATAAGCAAGTTCAGCAATGTTGTAAGATACAAAGTCAATTCACAGATAAATTATATTTTTCTATGCTAGCAATGAACATGCCAACGTCAAAATTAAAACTATGGTGCCAGTTAGCCGTGGCCGGAGCATCCTCCTGTAAACCAAACGGTGTTGGGTTTGATTCTTGGTCAGGTCACATACCCAGGTTGCAGGTTCGATCCCCAATTGGGGCATGTGCGGGAGGCAACCAATTAATGTTTCTTTCTCTCCTTTAAATATCTCTATCTCTATCTCTATCTCTATATCATCTATATCTATCATCTATAGCTATATATATACATATATACATATATACAGATATATATGTGTGTGTGTGTGTGTGTGTATCCACATACAGATATATATACACACACACATATATATATACAGTAAAACCTCGATGTAATGGACTAAGTCGAGCGAGGGTGTGTCCATCAAAGTTGAAAGTCTGTTACATAATAAAGTAGGTTTTCCAAATCATACATTAAAAAGTTGACAAATTAGTTTACCTGTTTTTACTTATATAGACACATTTGTGTAATTATAATTATGTATGAAAAGTTTAATTTCACAGAAAAGTTTTTTGTATGTTTTACTGTCATTTTAAATTTATACTGAATAGATCTAGTAAATGCAAAAGCACACGGCTGGGGAATGGGCGTGGCTTAGCGCACATGGGGATGTGGGCCAACAGGAGTTAAAACTGCTGAAGTCACACCACAAGACAATAGAACTGGTTACTGAGCATGATGCCGTGTGATCACATGCTTGTCATTCCTGACACTGTTAAAGAGCAATGACTTCTGGATTTAAATATGTAGACTAGAGCTGTAGATATGTAATATTTACTTATGTCGGTGAAATTACTGCAGTGTTTTTTCCAACATATGGCCTGTTCACTAAAATTAGTTAAAAATGACAGTGAATTAATAACAACAAAAAAATAACCTGTTAATCTATATATATATAAAAGGCTAATATGCTAAGTGTCCGACCGGTAGCTATGATGTGCACTGACCACCATGGGGCAGACGCTCAATGACAGGCATGGAAACATGGAACAGACATGAATCTCAGAGAGAAGGGGGGAGGGGGAAGGGCAGGAAGAGATTAACCAAAGATCTTATATGCATACTTTGTGCACCAGTGGGGTTCCTTGGTCTTCCCTGCGCCCTCTCGCAATCTGGGACCCCTCTGGGGATGTCGGACTGCTGGTTTTGGCCTGATCCCCGCAGGCCAGGCCAAGGGACCCCACTGGTGCACAAATCTGTGCACCTGGCCTCTAATTTAATTATAAGCAAATCTTGGTTAAAAGCATTTTTATTTATTTATTTTCTTTTAAAAAAAACTGCTGGCTCTCAACCACTCGCCTGCCTGCCTGCCTGCCTGCCTGATTGTCCCTAACTGCTTCTGCCTGCCAGCCTGATCACCCCCTAACCATTCCCCAGCCAGCCTGATCAATGCCTAATTGCTCCCCTGCCGGCCCGGTTGCCCCTAACTGCCCTTCCCTGCCAGCCTAGTCACCCCTACCTGCCCTCCCCTGCCGGCCTGGTCACCCCTAACTACCCTCCCTTTCAGGCCTGGTCCCTCCCAACTGCCCTCCCCTGCCGGCCATCTTGTGTCCACATGGGGCGGCCATCTTGTGTTGGAGTGATGGTCAATTTGCATATTACTCTTTTGTTAGATAGGATATATATATATATACACACACACTAGAGGCCTGGTGCACGACATTTGTGCACTTGAGGTGGGGGGGTCCCTCAGCCTGGCCTGGGAACCCTCAGTCTGGGAGCCCTTGGGAGATGTTCGACTGATGGCTTAGGGAGCTGGCCTAAGCCGCAGTGGGACATCCTTAGCACTGAGGTGGAGGTGTCAGCCCGGCTTGTGGCTGAGCAGCGCTTCCCCTGTGGGAGCGCACTGACCACCAGGGGGCAGCTCCTGCATTAAGCATCTGCCCCTGGTGGTCAGTGCAAGTCATAGCGACAGGTCATTCTGCTGTTGGGTCAATTTGCATATTACCCTTTTCTTATTATATATATATATGGCCATTTACAATCTCTAAAAAACCCTTATGTACAAATATTAAAAAAAACCACATATGTAGGGCATATGCACTGAAAACTACAAACATTGGTGAAAGAAATCAAAGAAGATTCAAATACATAGAGCTCATGGGCTGGGAGACTCAGCAGAGTAGAGATGTCAATTCTCCTCAAACTGATATACAACAGAACTCCTATCAGAATACCAGCAAGGTAACTTTTGTGGATACGGGTAAGATTATTCTAAGCCAGTGATGGTGAACCTTTTGAGCTCGGCGTGTCAGCATTTTGAAAAACCCTAACTTAACTCTGGTGCCGTGTCACATATTGAAATTTTTTGATCTTTGCAACCATAGTAAAACAAAGACTTATATTTTTGATATTTATTTTAAATATTTAAATGCCATTTATCAAAGAAAAATCAACCAAAAAAAATGAGTTCGCGTGTCACCTGTGACACGCGTGTCATAGGTTCGCCATCACTGTTCTAAGCTGTGTATGGATAGGCAAGGGACCTAGAATAGCAAAATCAATTTTGAAAGAGAACAATAGGCAGGAGGAGTCAGTGTGCGCAGCGTCAAGACAGTGTATGCCTACAGCCGACAGGACAGCGTGGCGTTGGCAGAGGGAGGCACATCGACCCATAGAACAGAAGAGACACAGAAATAAACCCACAAATTTGCACCACCGATTCTTGACAGAAGTGCAAAATCAATTCATTGAATGAAGAACGGACTTTTAAATGAAAACGTGAGGTCTGACTGGGAAGCCAGCCTGCCGCGTTCCCAGGCCGTGCGGGACTGCCCAGGTCGCCCCCGGGGACTCTGGCCTCCTGCCGTCCTGCCGCCCATGGTGTGTGACTTCCAAGACCAGGCACCCAGCTGCCTTCTGCCTTCCTCTCACATCACTGCCTGGGGAGGAAGCCCTAGGTGGCAGCACCAGGAGCTCGGGGTGGCCTGGGTGGCAAGGAACCGAGGCTCCTGCCAACAGCCATG
>NW_005370273.1:849509-852612 GCF_000412655.1 Myotis brandtii
GTGATGCCTGGAGAGGAGGTGGCCCTGTCCACACGACGCAGCCTTAGGAGAGACTCGCTCACCGCCTGGTCCTCAGAAAGTGTGAGATAGGGGTCTGTCCCAGGCTGCTGGCTTCGGGGGGCTGTGTGATAGTGATAGGTCATGGGGACACTGCACAGCCCACGCCTGGGCAACCTCCATGTACTCCAGGCCCCTCTGGCCATGGCGCCCTGGGCTGCAGGTCCCCCTAGCGCTCTCTGCAGTCTGCACCAGGACTTGACCATGGGCAGCGTGGGCTCCTGCCACCGGCGGGCCGCGAGCTGTGGCTGCTGGGTAATTCCTGTGGCCGGTCTGGGTGGTTCATCTAAGATGACATCATGGAACTAGGCCTTAGGGAGGACTTCTGTCAGTTGGCCTTCCGTCAGAGGGCGGTGGCGCGCTGGCCGAGAGCTTGGTCGTGAACGCACTGAGCCCAGCTCTGTCCCCCGGATTCCCTGCGATTTGGCAGCGGCTCACTTCCCTGCTCAGTTCTTTGCTAAGTAAACACGTAACCCCTGCCTTGCAGGCCTGGCACCTGAGACCTGGCTGGAGAGAAGCAGCTGGCACACGGTGCGCTGCCAGTCGGGGACGTCTGCTGTTATTGCTGTTACATGCGTTCGCGTCCTGTTTGAGTGGAGCCCAAGGACCGGAGCCTGGGACCCGCCCCAGCAATGACCGCGGGGCTTAAGGGTGAGCCGATGGGGGGCTGGGGGGTGCCTGGAGGGTGTCTGCCCTTTGCTGCCACCACCCTCACCCACGTACCTGTGCAGATCCGTGCTGTGGAGGCCGGGCGCTGCCCTCCCTGCCCGGGGTGTCCTGGGCCGGCCGCGTCCTGGCGAAGAGCACGGGCTCGGGGAGGTCACCCATGAACCTCAGGATGACGCTCCACACAGCCAGGGCGGCCTGCGGACAGGGAGACAGAGGCCTGCTGGAGCCCAGCGCGCGGCCGGGCCCCAGGACCTGCCCCTGCTCGTTGCTCTGAACCACGGTGCAGACTGGGGCCATGGGGCCCTGAGCCGCCGGAGCAGAGCGCTGCGTACCGAGCAGTCGGCGTCGTCCTCGTGGTAGAGCAGCGGGTACCGCAGGGGCTTCCGCACGTGCGTGTGGGTGGCCGACTTCTGGAAGTAGGTTGCCGCGAACTTGGGGAAGCTGTACTCAGCCAGGCCGTCCCTGTCGTCCTCGGGCTCGTCCACCGCGGGGACGGCGTCCAGGTCCACCTCGGGCAGCTGCCGAGTCTTTGTTTCCAGGTCCTGGGGACCAGGAGGGGGAGGGACCGGCATCAGCCTTCCTCTCCGAGCTGTGCTTTCCGAGGCGGCATCTCAGGCCAGGGAGCCCCGAGAACGTGTGTCTGGCCGGGCACCCGTGCAGAGCCATGTGCCGCTCCCCACTGCCCCTTGTGTCTGAGACCTCCCCTCCCCACCCCACCCCGGTGGCCCCTGGTGTGAAGCACAGGCCTCGGTGTGAACTCAGCCACCTGAGAGCCCTCCGCGCCCCGGCCTGCAGAGCTGGCTCTCTAGACCAGCGGTCGCCAACCACTGGCAGTCCGTGAGGTCCGAAAGGTTGGCGGCCGCTGCTCTAGACACTCCCACTCCTCGCCCTCCGCCTGCCCTCAGTCAGGTGTCCTCTGTGAGGCGGTCCCAGCCGCCCCGACTGATCAGATGGGGTGTGTCTGTACGGTGTGCACGTGTGCATGTGTGTGCATGTGCGTGGTGGGGTACAGGCATGAGTGGGGGGTGCCTAGGCCGTGAGCAGGTGTGGTGCGCAGCAGGACTGCCTGGGAGCTGCTGGCCTCCCGCCCTGCACTGCCCCTCAGACACGCTTCCTCCGAGCCCGAGTCCCAGCCTCAGGTCCCAGCCACACTGCAGAGCACAGCACCAGGTGCTCTGAGAGGAGGGGTCGGCCTCAGGGGAGAGCTGCGTGTGCACATGAAAGGCTCCAGGAAGTAAGACACTGGCAGGTAAGAGCCTGCTTACCTGGGAAGTGTGGGACCTGGAGCCCCGTTCTCCCCTTTCTCTGCATGTCCACCCGGGACCACAGAGCACACTCCTGCTCCCACCGGCCAGCTGCCTGCTGAGTCTGCTTCTCAGTGAGCCCAGAGGTCAACAGGTCTGGACTGCGTGGGCCTGGCCCGGCCCAGCTGGACCTTGAAGGACAGGGCCCATCTTACCTCGAAGCAGGAGGGGGCCTGGCCCTCCTGCCCCCCGATCATGGACGGGAGGAAGCCAAACACTTGCTCCACCATCTGGGTGTCGGTGACGGTGTCATAGATTGACTTGCGCTTCCTGGCGGCTGGAGCCCTGGGGCCCGGCTGCTGGTTGGCGGTGGCCGGCAGCCCCTGCGTGCACGCCAGGGGGAGGTTAGCACAGGCTCTGCTGGGCAAGCGCCTTAAGAAGCCAAATCCCCTGCTCCTGCCATCATCTACCCAAACCCGTGATGTTCCTCTCGAGTCCTAGACGTCCACAGCTGGTGACTGGGTGAGCCGGGCTCTCTGCCCCCGTGGAGGGGCAGGTCCAGAGACAGATTGCTGTTGGTCCCTGCCCCACAGGCTCCCTGAGGCACCACCTCAAATCCAGGGCCTCCGAACCTCGCTTCAACCCGAGGCTCAAGCCTACCTGGTCCTTTGTTCAGAGAGCACCCAGCCGCTGCCAGGCGAGCTGGTTTGTGCCTGCTGGGTCGCCTGGAGCGGAAGCAGGCTGCGCCCTGCCTGAGGGTGCATGCCCTTCCTCGCCCTGGGCACTGTAATAGCGATTTGCTCAGGGCGCCTATTTCCATCTTAACCCCCTTCCTCTCAGCGTCCAGCGGACGGAGGCTTGGTCTCAGGTGCCCTCTGTGGCAAATGGGATCAGACACTATTGCCCCGCTCCCTGCCCGCCAGCCTCTCCTGCCCAGACACTCCAAGCTTCTCTTGGCATTTCTCCGCCCTGGGCTGTCATGCCATGGCACCATAACCAGGAACTGGGGCCTCCCCAGCTCACCGCACCTTCCAGACGACCACAGCCCTGCTGGGAAGATCCCCAAGGCTAAAGAGAGGGGCCCGGGGGCTCGGTCTCCAGGTTCTAGTAGAAGCCTGTCCTGCTGCCTGACC
>NW_005370273.1:853094-853401 GCF_000412655.1 Myotis brandtii
GGGGGTGTCCTGACCCGGGGGTGTCCTGACCGGAGGGTGTCCTGACCGGGGGGTGTCCTGTCCAGGGGGTGTCCTGACCCAGGGGTGTCCTGACCAGGAGGTGTCCTGACCCGGGGGTGGGGTGTCCTGTCCAGGGGGTGTCCTGACCCGGGGGTGTCCTGACCGGAGGGTGTCCTGACCGGGGGGTGTCCTGTCCAGGGGGTGTCCTGACCCAGGGGTGTCCTGACCAGGAGGTGTCCTGACCCGGGGGTGGGGTGTCCTGAGGGGGGGGTGTCCTGCCCTGGGGGGGGGGGGTCGGGAAGGGGGG
>NW_005370273.1:853804-858215 GCF_000412655.1 Myotis brandtii
GGTTATCTCTGAACAGGGAGGGGGCAGGACTGTCTGATGAGGGGCCAACATTGCTGCTCACTCCTCCCGCCTGTCCTCCTGCCTGTCCTCCCCACTGGGCCCAGTCGTCCTCACCTGCTCACGGAGGCAGTGATCACCTACATTGGCTTTCTGCTGCCGAAAGTTCCGTCGGGCGGCCATACCCCTGGCGTGTGCCTGGATGACCACCACGGCCCTCCTCCTGGCCTGGACCTGCTGGCGCACGAGGTAGCCCCTGCAGCGCGCCTGCAGCTGGACCACCCTCTGCCGCGCGGCCTGGTACTGCCTGGTCAGCAGGTGGCTCCGGGCCATGGCCTGCAGGCGCTCGAACCCCAAGAGGATCTGAGGAGCAAGAGAGATGCGCGCTCACAAGGGGCTGGGCCGGGGGGCGAGCGGCCCAGGGATGGCCTTCCCATGGCAGCTCTCAGCTCTCGGCTCAGATGAACAGCCTTTTCGGTCTGTGTCGTGCCCGCCCCCCGGCCCGCCTGAGCTCTCCTACCAGCTTGAAGTCCCGTCGTGCGCGGCGGCCTCTCCACACGGCCTGCAGGCTCAGGGCGGCCTGCCGCTGCCGCAGAAACTCCCGCCTAGAAGGAGACTGCAGGTCAGAGGTGCGCACAGCTCAGACATGTGTAAGTCTGTGGGTAAAACCTGGTTTTGAATGGAAGATGTCTAAGGAACTGTTGGGGAAGATAAACCCACACAATAATCCTCTTCTGTAAGCCAAGAGCAGGGCAGGACTTAGAGCCACTGCCCGTAACTGCCGTTGTGGCTGAGGGCAGTCCACCTTTTAGAATAATCCAGAACATCCCCCCCCCCCCCCGGGTCAGGACACAAGAGGTAACTTTTTGGGGGTTTTCTTTCTGCCTCACATACCCCAGACTAGGAGCTGAAGAAGTCAGCAATCCAGAAATGGCAATGGCACAGAGCAGAAAAGCCCCAAGGTAAGCCTTTGTTCTCTACCAAAAAGGTCCAGAAAGAAGCAGGTCAGCAAGACAGGAAGCTGTCAGGTAACACCCGTGTACTCTAGGGAAGCACCACAGAAACAGCTGTGGTGCCCGCACCAGAGAGTGCCCGGGGGAGCCTAGGCCGCCACCCTCACCAGGGCCTGTCCGAGAAGGCTGAGTAGGAGCCATCCTTGTGTGCCATAATGACCTCCCCCACAGTGTCAGTGAAAACCACCGGGGGACCCTGGATCCCCACCACCATGTGGCAGTAATGGGGGCCCCCTCTCCCTCCATGTGGGAGCGGTGTCAGAGAAGACCCAGTGGAGAATCAGGCTGTATCTCCCTCAGCAGTAACAAGGCTGCTCCTTTCCCTATGGGATCAGTGGAGGCCGCACTGGGGGGCAGTAATGAGGCACTTATGTCCTCTCAGCCAGAGTGGTGTCAGCGGACGCCCTGTGGGCAGCTAGGACTCTGCTCCCAGCCAGCAGCAGTCCCTGGAGGCTCTTGGAGGACTTGGATCTCACCCTATTAGACAGCAAACTGGTGCCACCCACTTCCCCTGCCAGAATGGTGTCAGAGGAAGATAGCTAAAAGTGTATATCTAAACAAGACACATAATTCTTATAACATAATACCCAAAATGTCAAAACCCAGGGAAATATCAACTTGAATGAGAAAAGACCATCAACAGAGTCCAACACTGAGATGCCATTATAAAAAACTCCCAACAATGCTCACTTGAAACTAATGATAAAATAGAAAGTCTCAGGAAAGAAACAGGAGAAATAAAGTAGAACCAAATTGAAATTTTAGAGTTAAAAAACCACAATGAGTAAAATGAACCTCAGCACACAATGGAAAGAACAGAGGAAAGAGTCAGTGAGCTTGAAGATATAGCAGTAGAAATTATACATCCTGAAAAACAGAGGAAATCAACTGAAAGAGAAGGAACAGAGCATCAGGCACCAGTGGAACTGTAACAAAAGACCTAACATTTGTGTCGTTGGAGTCCCGGAAGGAAAAAAGAAAGAGGCGTTGCTGAAAAAGTGCTAGAAGTAATAATAGCCAAAAAGTTAATAAATTTAGCAAGAGATATAAACCTACAGATTCAAGAAACTGAGCAAACTCCAAACAGGATAAATGCAAATACCAGAAGGAGAGGAGAGGGAGACAGGGACAGAGAGCCTCTTTATCAGCTTGGCCTTTCCCTGGCATCTCCACGCCCAGCACAATGCAGATTGCTTTGTAGCTCCTGCCGGGTGGCCCAGGCAGGGCACAGGCAGCTGCTGACCTGAAACTACATCTCCTGGGAGTCCCCAGAGCCAGCTCACCCAGAGACAGCTTCTCCAGAGCCTCACCCAACCTCCTCCACGAGTGATACACATATTTTTCTTTTTTAAAAAATATATTTTTATTGATTTCAGAGGGGAAGGGAGAGGGAAAGAGAGAGAGAGAAACATCAATGATTGATCGGCTGCTTCCTACAGGCCCCTTACTGGGGATCGAGCCCGCAACCTTGATCAGAACCTTTAATCCACAGGCTGATGCTCTATCCACTGAGGCAAACCAGCTAGGACCATGGGTGACATACTTCTAAGACAGACTTATTGGGCACCAGAGCCCTGCTAAATTGAGTCCTGCTCTACGGGGTCAGCCCCTGCACAGCAGATCCTCTGCTGTGGTTGTGGCCAGTCCTTGCAGCCAATCAGCCTGGGAGTAAATACCTCCCTTAACATGCCAACAGCATTCAAGGCTCAATTGTAACAGATGGATGCAAATAGCCCACAGAGGGGGGCACCTGGAGTGCCCAGCTTGAGTGATCAAGGAGGTTGCACCACTGGGCCTACAGAACACCACAAGGCCACTCTACCAAGACCAGGAGACATAGCAGCTCTACCTAATACATAGAAACAAACTCAGGGAGTCTGCCAAAATGAGGAGACAAAGAAACATGTTCCAAATGAAAAAACAGAACAAAACTTCAGGAAAAAAAACTAAACAAAATGGAGACAAGCAATCTATCAGGTGCAGAGTTCAAAACACTGGTTATAAGGATGCTCAATGAACTTAGGGGAAGAGTAACTAGTGAGAACTTCCATAAAGAGATAGGAAACATAAGAATGGAGATAGAAAACATAAAAAAGAGCCAGCCAGAAAAGAAGAATATAATAACTAAAATAAAAAATGCATAAAAGGAATCAATAGTAGAATAGATAAATCAGAGAATCAAATCAGTAATTTGGAAGATAAGGAAGCAGAAAACACCCAATCAGAATAGCAAAAATCAAAAGGAAGTCAGCCCAGCCAGTGTGGCTCAGTGGTTGAGCATCGACTTATGAACCAGGAGGTCATGGTTGGATTACCAGTCAGGTCACATGCCCGGGTTGCAGGCTTGATCCCCAGTGTGGGGTGTGCAGGAGTCAGCCAATCAATGATTCTCTCTCATCATTGATGTTTCTATCTCTCTCTCCCTCTCCCTTCCTCTCTGAAATCAATAAAAATATACTTAAAAAAGAAAAAAGAACCCCAAAAATTCAGGCTAGAATAAGGAGCTTCTGGAACAACCTCAAGTGTACCAACATTCACATCATGGAGTGCCAGAAGGAGAAGAGAGAGAGAAAGAAATTGAAAACCTATTTGAAAAAATAATGGTGAAAAACTTCACTAACCTGGTGAAGAAAAAAGACATATAAGTCCAGGAAATGCAGAGAGTATCAAACAAGATGAACCCAATAGGCCCACACCAAGGCACATCATAATTAAAGTGCCAGAAGTTAAAGACAGAGAGCATCTTAAAAGTAGCAGTTAGTTACCTACAAGGGAGCTCCCATAAGACTGTCAGCTGATCTCTCAACAGAAACTTTGTAGGCTAGAAAGAATTGCCAAAAAAATATTCAAAATGGTGAAAAGAAAGGAACTACAACCAAGATTGCTTTACCTTGCAAAGCTGTCATTTAGAATTGAACGATAGATAAAGAGCTTTCCAGACAAGAAAAAGCTAAAGGAGTTCATCACCACCAAACCAGTATTACAAGAAATGTTAAACGACCTTCTTTTAGAAGGAGAAAAAAAAATTTAAAACTATGAAACTAAAATAGCAATAAATACATATTTATCAACAACTAGAGGCCCGGTGTACAAAAATTTGTGCACTCAGGGGGGTCCCTCAGCCTGGCCTATGCCCTCTTGCAGTCTGGGACCCCTTGGAGGATGTCCACCTGCTGGCGTAGGCCCGCTCCCTAGGGGATCGGGCCCAAGCTGCCAGTCAGACATCCCTCTGGCAGCCCAGCAGCCCTCGGGGGATGTCTACTTGCCAGCGTGGAGCAGGCCTAAGCTGCAGTCGGACATCCTTAGCGCTGGTGAGGAGGCGGGAGAGGCTCCCACCACCACCGCTGTACTGGCAGCCATCAGCCTGGCTTGTGGCTGAGCAGAGCTCCCCCTGTGGGAGC
>NW_005370273.1:858252-860304 GCF_000412655.1 Myotis brandtii
TCTGCCCCCTGGTGGTCAGTGTGTATCATAGTGACCAGTCATTCCCAGTTGTTCTGCTGTTAGGGTCAGTTTGCATATTACCCTTTTATTATATAGGATTACTTTAAATGTGAATGGATGGCCCTGGCTTGGCTCAGTGTATAGAGTGTCGGCCTATGGACTCAAGGGTCCCGGGTTCGATTCCAGTCAAGGGCACATACCCGGGTTGCGGGCTCAGTCCCCAGTAGGGGGCATGCAGGAGGCAGCCGATCAATGATTCTCTCATCATTGATGTTTCTATCTCTCTCTTCCTCTCCCTTCCTCTCTGAAATCAATAAAAATATATAAAAAATAAATGAATACATTTAAATGGATGTTTGAGCATCATCCTGTGCATCTAAAGGTTGCGGTTCGATTCATGGTCAGGGCACATACCTAAGTTGCAGGTTCAGTCCCCATTGTGGGCACGTACAGAAGACAACCAATTAATGTTTCTTTCTCTCTCCCTTCTTCTCTCTAAGCATGTCTTTGGGTGAAGATTAAAAATAATAAAATAAAATAAAATAAAGACATACAGTGGCTGAAGGGATAACTAAACAAGATATGTGCTATCTACAAGAGGCCCACTTCCGTTCGAAAGATACACCCAGACTGAAATAAAGGGATGGAAAACGATATTTCATGAAAATTTGAACAAACAAATAGCTGGGGTAGCAATGCTTATACCAGACAAAATAGACTTTAAATAACAAGAGACAAAGAATGACCCAGCAATTCCACTTCCGGGTATTTATCCAAAGAAACCCAGAACACTAAAACAAAGACATTCATATGTCCGTTGCAGCATTATTTATAATAGGCAAGATATGGAAGCAACCTAAGTGTCCATCAGCAGATGACTGGATAAAGAAGACGTGGTGCATATACACAATGAAATAGGACCCAGACATAACTAAGAATGAAATCTTGCACCTGCAACAGCATGGATGGCCCTAGAGAGTATTGTGCTCAGTAAAATGAGTCAGAAAGAGGAAGACAAATGCCATATGATTTCACTTACGTATGGAATCTAAAGAACAATATAGATGAACCAGCAGAACAGAAACAGATTCATAGAACAGAGCAGATATTGATGTTGCCAGATGGGAGGGAGGTGTGGGGAGATGGGTGGAAAGGTGAAGGGATTAGGAAGTACAGATTGGTAGTTGCAGAAGAGTCATGGGGATGTAAAGTACAACATAGGGAATATAGTCAATAATATTCTAATAACTATGTATGGTGTCAGGTGGGCACTAGATTCATCGGGGTGATCACTTTGTAAGTTATGTAAGTGTCTAATCACTGAGTTGTAGATCTGATACTAATATAATATTCCATATCCACTGTAATTGAAAAATTAAAAAGTATTAAAGTAAAGAAAATGCATCAAAAGTGAGGAGGGCTGCCCCTGCCTGTCTCTGACTGCTCTGGGAAGGCAGCCTGTGCATTCCCGTGTTGGCCCCAAGGGTAAGCCTACCTGTGAGAAGGGCTCCTGGTGGCTAACTGGGCTCAAATTGATCAGCCGGGCCCAGCAGTCATTGCTAAACAGAGGCTCTCCTGTCAGCCCCGCTCAGGGAGAAGTTGGCACTGAGCTTCCTGCCTGCTTGCATTGTGCTCCAGCTGGCTGAGCCCCTCTTATGAAGTATTGGTAGTTCATGGGATTGTATTTCACCAGCAGGAGACTTTCCTGGCCCAATCAGAGCTGCACAGCTATTTCCTCATTAGCATCTTCACTAACTAATTAGAGTGGCTACATTCTGACCTGGACAGTGCTTTTTGCACGGTGAGATTTGGAGTCCTCATTTGCATGAGGATGGACCAATCACAATTGGAGGAGAACATCAAAACATAGTTGAGACCAGAGCTGACACTTCATTTGACTCTGGCTTATGTAGTGGGCTCCCCCCTCCCCCCCCCCGGGTGGGACTTCTCTCTCTATAAGTCAGCTCTCCTCTGGTTGGGAGAGTGCACTTTCTCTTTACACCAAGACTGCAAACTGCATTTTCACTGGAACAGACAGCTGAGCAGAGCTGT
>NW_005370273.1:860360-862702 GCF_000412655.1 Myotis brandtii
CCTAGGGCTGCCTCAGAGCCATGCGATTGTGTAATTGAGGGGTAACACTGTTGAGCTGTGCTGGTCTACAGCTGTGTTGTATCACAATTGCGCTGTTTGCACCGAATGAAGTTTCCTTTCACCACACTTAACATTGGGAATGCCTGTTGGTGTTGAATTGGTACCAGTGACCACTGGCTGACAACTGCTTGGCCTGATGCTGGCTGCTGACGAGACCGGTGTTAGCAAGGTCTGGCTTCCGAGCCACATGTCCCTGCCTCATTAGCTTCCTCGAAGGTGTCCACAGCCCCTGTTCTCATGGGTCAGCTGTTCTCCCATTTTCGCATCATGTCTGGGTTTCCAGTCCTTTCTATGTTGGTGATAAGCAGACGGGACAGTACAGAGACCAGATCTGTGGGCCTGGAGAGCCCTCTGGACATGGTGAGGGTGAGGAAGGCAGTAATATTGCTGATTTGCGGAACCTGAACTGAAATTCAAGTGTCACCTTCTTACTGACCAGGGAACTGAGACAAAGAGTTTTTTTTCTTACCTCCAAAACCGACCTCCTCATAAACCCAAACTCATAAATTCTCTAAGACCGTGATCGGCAAACTGCGGTTCGCGAGCCACATGCGGCTCTGGCCCCTTGAGTGTGGCTCTTCCTAAGCCTTAGGAGTACCCTAATTAAGTTAATAACAATGTACCTACCTATATAGTTTAAGTTTAAAAAATTTGGCTCTCAAAAGAAATTTCAATCATTGTACTGTTGATATTTGGCTCTGTTGACTAATGAGTTTGCCGACCACTGACCTAAGACAATTGGAGGAGAACATCAAAACATAGTTGAGACCAGAGCTGACACTTCATTTGACTCTGGCTTATGTAGTGGGCTCCCCCCTCCCCCCCCCCACCAAACATGGCCCCAAGCGAGCGTTCAGATAATGCCTCCGACGTCTCCCGCACCACAGGCTAGCGTCCCTGTCAGAGGTCCTGAGGGGCAGGGGGCAGGAACCGGAGTCCCTGGTTTGGGGGCTGCAGGTCTTCCCAGGGCACGTGATGGGCGGTGTGTGCGGGGGTGGGGGGGGGCTGTCACCTGTGCTTGTAGCCCCGCAGGACTCTCTGGATGCTGACCGCGGCTGTCTCCAGGGCCTGGCTCCTCTGCACCTCCAGCAGAGCGTCCTGATGCTCCTGCAACGGGACAGACACGCATGCGGCTGCCCCCTTCACCCCGCACCTCAGGCTTGTCGCTGTGCTCCCGGGAGGCCACGCAGGGGGAGGGCCACGTGGACTGAATGTGGCTCAGAGATGGAAGCTGCCAAAGGGCCCAGCCCCAAGCCAAGGACCTCCCACTCCACCTCTTCTTGCTGTGAACTCAATCTGGCCGACTCCATTCCTGCTCTGGAGAACCCAAGAGGGGCAAACGTTTCCTGGAAGTCGGTTTATTTCCCCAAATTCATGTGAACGGTGCAGTCAACTGTGTTATGGGCTCCTGCCAGTCTCAATGGAAAAATGTTCCCTTCGGCCTTGGAGTAGGACTCGGTGTGAGAGTCAGCCCTGGGCGGCGGCTCTCTCACTGAGCTCCCCTGACCCTGTGCCCCGCTGCCACCCTGACCCCGTGGCAGGGACTGTGTTTGTAGAACAGAGAGCAGCTGGCCTTTGGCAGCGGCCGGGCGAGGCCAGGGCTCGGGGGCCTGCGTCAGCCTCGGGTCAAGCAGCATGGAGCCTCTCGTGTGCCTGGCTGGCACTGGGGACACAGAGCGGCCAGACCTCTGCTGTGGCTTCAAGGAGCAGCCAGAGAGGAAGAAGGTGGACGGGAGGGCCTCTCCTGCCCCCCCCATCCCCCCATCCTCCCAGCAGTCACCCTCTGACTCCTGTATCCCGCCCTGGCAGGGCCTTCCCTCCAAGGGAATGGGAAGCCACTGCTTCCTGCTTCAGGCTGTGCCCCAGGCCCCAGCACAGACCTGCGTAGTGAATGGGCTGCTAGAGGGCAGCCGGGGGGCAGCCGGCTTCAGGCCGGGTGGCCCTACACCCAGCAGGGCTCAGGGGAGGAGGCAGTGGAGGGGCCGGGAAGGGTGGCAGGGATGGAGGCGCTTGGACGGCCACGGCACGGCGGCCTCCCGATCTGACCTCTGCTGTCGCCTCCTCCCTGATTTGCCCGCCACCCAAGGCAGGGGTTTCCTCCAGGGCCTCTCGGACCCACTGCAACCCGAGGCCTGGAGGCAGCAGGACCGAGGCGGCCTCTGTGATGCTGGGCCCCCAGGTGAGGGGCGGGGCTGCTTCACACACCTGCCCAGGAGCAAGCTCTGCTGGGGGAGGGCTCAACACCCTGGCGCCAGCCCCTGCGGAGGCAGAGCTTCGGGCAG
>NW_005370273.1:863579-863954 GCF_000412655.1 Myotis brandtii
GGCTGGGACTCGGCCATGGGGCTGCCCTGGGGCTCCTGCTCTGCTCCCTTCTCCTCGGGCCTGGCCGGTGCCCCTCTGGAAGCCTCCTGAGCATCTTCAGGCCGAGCTGGGCTCCCCGGCCTCCCCTACCCCCAGCCCTGCTGTCTACAACCTTGGGTGCCTCGGAGGGGGCCACACGCAGAGCTGGGGGGCAGCGGGAGCCCCATGGTGGCCCCATGCTCCGAGGCCAAGGCTGCAGGCAGGGTCTCACCTTCAGGAAAATTTTGGTCTTTCCTACTTTCCAGTCTCTGTCTGTCCCCAGCCACGCGTCAGCGATGCGCAGCGTCATCTGCCGGCACTTGTCCCGAAGCTGCCGGGGAGAAGCAGGCGCTGGAG
>NW_005370273.1:864467-867757 GCF_000412655.1 Myotis brandtii
GTAGCGCAGCTGCTGCAGGCACAGCTCGCGGTCGAAGAGCTGCGGGCAGAGGACAGAGGAGGATGAGGGGCGGCCTCCCCCCAAGAGGGACCCCCCTTCTGAAGGCGGCCTCCCCCCCAAGATGGACCCCCCTTCTGAAGGCGGCCTCCCCCCAGGTGGACCCCCCCAAAGCGGCGGGCTGGCGCTTGGTTAGAAGTCCCTTTTGGAGGGAATATTTGGTGGAGGGTCTATAGGTCTCCAAGGAGATCACAGTTGGGAACAGAAGCGGTGCCCGCCTCCCCTCGGGTGCACAGCTGTTTGTATTCACCCCCTTTAAGCGCCCCCAGCAGCGCCCCCCAGGAACGCGGCCTCCCCTGCCAGCAGCGCCCCAGCCCGGTTCCTACTCAGAGCCGCTGGCTTTCCCTGCGGGGGTGGCCATGGCATGGGGGTGGGGGGCTCCGCTCACCCCCCCAATCTTCCAGCCCAGGAGTCTCTGGGCACTGGGGCACCCCCTCCAACCTGGGGAGCCCACCAGCAGGCAGTTACCTACCTGGAAACTGAGGTTCCCAGAGGCAACTGCTGGTGGGTCAGGGCCACGCGGAAGGTCCTCTGGGGCAGTTACCCCCCCCCCCCCCCCCCCCTCACGTGGTCTTTACAACAGCCCCAGGGGCACTGAGCTCCGGTTTCAAGGCGAGGCGCCTGAGGCTCAGGGCCCCACTCCTCAATCCTGAGCTCGGGTTGGAACCTGAGCTTGCCGGCCCCTCAGCCGGGGTCCCCCTACACCCACAGGGCACCCGCCTCCTGAGGCCGGGGGTGTGGGCAGAGGGCGCTGCCCTGGCCCGGGAGCACTGCCGACCTGGAGGATGCATTCTGGAGAGCCCGGAGAGCCTCAACTTCAATAATTTTCTTCTTTTCAAAAGGTCACTTTATTTAGTATAACATGTTCCCCTTATAAGATGGTTCTCCTTTCAGATGGCCTCTCCCAGTTTGGGAGTCCTGTATCTGCAGCCTCCGGGTGGGATTCCCAAGCCCACGGCCAAGGGCCCCTGGGCAGGTAGCAGGTGCCCGCCCGCCCGCCACGCAGAAGCGAGAAGCACGCTCTCAAGGGCCCCCAGGGTGGCCGCAGCCTCTGCAGCCCCAGCCCAGCGGACGTGACAGCGGCAGTGGTCCTCCCGCCCTGCAGGCAGGCACAGGCCATTCTAACTTCCCAGAAGAGAAGCCGCCCGGAGAGGGAAGCCGCTGGCCAAGGGCGCAGCGGGCCCGCGCAGGGCTGACTCCGCAGTCCAACCCTGCCGCTGCCTGAGCATGGCCGGACCGGCCACCTCACCCCGTGTCCTGTCTATGGGGCGGGTGACAGCTCGAACACTGTCCAGGCCCCGGGGGAGGGAATGACAGGACCCTAGCTGCCCTCAAACCGGCCAGTAGCTGCCCCTCCCTGTGCCCAGCCTCCCTCATTACCAGCGGCTTCTTGTGCTCATTGGGTTTGATGCAGCGGATGAAGGAGGGCTGGCAGTTGGTCAGGATTTTCATCAGCTGGTCCAGGGACTGCTTGAACTGGCCTGCCAAGGTGGCAGGCTGCCTGCTGGAGTCTGCAGACTGTGGGCAGAAGCACAGGGTCCGAGTCGGGTCGGGGAGCACCTCCTGGAGCACCGCTGACCCACAGTACAGTCCCGGCTTCGCCGAGGTCCCTCGGGTGGGTGGGCTGTATCCATCCATCCATCCGTCCATCCATCCATCCATCACAGGTTCCCAAGCGCCTACTGTGTGCACCCCCATTGGATAATGAGGACCCAGAGGGGGATAAGATGGGGCACCTGCCTCCTGTCTAGGGTTGGGGTCCCCCAAGTGGGATGCACAAGATGATGCGCCAGGGTGAGAAGAGGACGTTAGAACTGGGAATGCTCACTTTTTGGCCTCACCCTCCTACATTTTCCAGTTTTGCGCCGGTTTTATATATTTAAAAAATGTTTTATACTATGCATTGTATGCATTATAGTAAATGTGTATCGTTCTAAAATAAATGTAGTAACTTATGGGCGCAAGAGGGGTGTAAGGGCCCAAGCCCCTTGCCATGAGCAGTGTTGTCTTGTGCAATACCATCGTGGGCAATGCTCCGTCATCAAACTTCCCAAGGGTCAGTGCACCTGAGCACAGGTGTGTGCTGCCAGGCTGCACCGTCTGGAGCAGAGGGCTCCACACCTGGACCCCTCTGAGGGGAGGATGCAGTCACTGCGCTTTAACCACAGCGGGCAGCATTTTCCTCTTGTCCTGGTTTGTAAAACAACACGCGTTTCCTCCACAGCCACCTGCTCCCCGAAACACCCAGGCCCTGCTCTGGCCACCTGTAGCGCCAGGGCAGTGTGCCCGGCCAGCTGCAGGGTCAGGGCAGTGTGCCCGGCCAGCTGCAGGGTCAGGGCAGTGTGCCGGCCAGCTGCAGGGCCAGGGCAGTGTGCCCGGCCAGCTGCAGGGTCAGGGCAGTGTGCCGGCCAGCTGCAGGGCCAGGGCAGTGTGCCCGGCCAGCTGCAGGGTCAGGGCAGTGTGCCGGCCAGCTGCAGGGCCAGGGCAGTGTGCCCGGCCAGCTGCAGGGTCAGGGCAGTGTGCCGGCCAGCTGCAGGGCCAGGGCAGTGTGCCCGGCCAGCTGCAGGGTCAGGGCAGTGTGCCGGCCAGCTGCAGGGCCAGGGCAGTGTGCCCGGCCAGCTGCAGGGTCAGGGCAGTGTGCCGGCCAGCTGCAGGGCCAGGGCAGTGTGCCCGGCCAGCTGCAGGGTCAGGGCAGTGTGCCGGCCAGCTGCAGGGCCAGGGCAGTGTGCCCGGCCAGCTAGGTGGCTCCTGCCCAGCCTCGGGGCTCCTGGGTGTCTCGGGGCCTGCACTGCAGGTGGCCATGGGCCTGAGGCCTCGGGAGCTCCGGCAGGGGTGGGGGTAAAGGCCAAGGACACTGTGGAGTGGCCGGTGCTCATCGGGGCACGGAGAGAGGGCCTGTCTGCTCTCTCAGCTCCTCAGCCATCAGCTGGCTCAGCCTCCTGGGGCGGGAGGGGCCTCACCGGAAGCCTCCAGGGCTTTTCTGGAGCAGCCCTGGCTCTGGGGAGGCAGGGGGGCGGCAAACCCCCTTCCAGGATCCTAGGCTGCCCTGGGGGCCCCCGGGCTCTGCCCTTCTCCCTGGAAACAGCCACCCCCCACCCCTCCCACACACCTCACACACCCCACACACATACATCATACGCCCCCACACACCCCCACACCCACACACACACCCCACACACATACATTACACGCCCCCACACATACCCACACCCCCCACACTCCCCACACACATA
>NW_005370273.1:871275-873647 GCF_000412655.1 Myotis brandtii
CACACCACACACACACACACACACACACGCAGCACACATACATCACACACCCACACACACACCACACACGCATACACCATATGCCCCCCCACACCACACACCACACACCACACACACACACTACGCACGTACACCACACGCCTCCCCACACACACACACCACACACCACACACACCACGCCCTCCCACACACAGCACACACACACCCCACATGCATACACCACACGCCCCCCCACACACCACACAAAACACAACGCCCACATTCAGTCACACACACCACAGAGACTACACACATACCACAAGCACACATACATACACCATACAGTGTACCATACACCACAGGCACACCCCATCTCCTCCTGTCAGCACAGGTAGGTAGTTATTAGCGTGAGGAAGAGAGCTCGTTATTAACATAAGGAAGCAAAGGGGGATTAAATCATCTAAATCCGGGAAGCTGGAGCAGGGAGCAGGGAGCAGCATTCCCACCAGCTGACTGGTCACCAGGCAGGTTCACACACTACAGGAAACTGCCAGAGAGGAGACCTCATCCTCAGAAGGGATAGGACCATCTCCCCAGGGTGCTGAGGCCCGGTCTGGTACCAGAGCGACGGGAGGAAACTCCTCGCCGGGCACATGCTCAAGAGGAGCGAGCTGCTGTAATGGCACTTGTGGACATGCTCCGTGGGAGTCAGGGTGAGGAGACAGGGCAGGACCTCGCCTGGGAACATGGGAAAGGCCATCAGATTGGAGAGAGGACAGGAAACCCCCCGAGTTTGCTGGGAAAAGTCAGGAGTCCGGGTTGGAGCATGTGAATGGTGCCGGTCCTTTACCTGACCAAGAAGAGAGATGGAGGACTGCCAGGGCAGTGCTGTAGAGCCTGCCCACCCTCTCCGTCCCCGAACTCACAATAAAATCCTGCATCACATTTTAACTCCTCCATGCGGTGCCTTTGACCTTCCTTTCTCATGACACCACAAAAGAACTCATTTATCACCAGCCACAGATTGACAGCCTGAAAAGTTCCAATGGCCTGCTCCCCAGTGAAATTGGTTAAAAGTATTTAAAAACCACCATTGAAAGCCTCTGGAAATGGTCCTGTAAGCAAAGAACAAATGAAGAAGCATCTCTCCAAGAAGTTCTATAAACATTTGGTAAGAGAAGCAAGAGTCTGGTATTTGAACCAAGACCACGCCTCCCTTACAACTTCAAGGTCAGTGGAGGAGACTCCATTCCAGACGGCTACAGCCAAGACACAGGGTACCCCTTTCCTCCAGCTCCCAGGTGAAGGGCTTTCTTCCCACGAACAGGACACCAGCATTTCTCATCCTGCTGCAAACAACCTATTAAGAAGTGCAACCGAGAGGTGGAATCCCATCTTCTACGCAGCCCTCAATAGTGGAAAGAAGGCTCTACTTGGGGGCAGTAAACTGAGAACACCTGAGTGCCCTTGCATCAACCTATGAGACAGTGGTTCCATGCCAGCAGAGGTAAGCCAAGAGCACTATCTAATCTCTACCTCCAGCTGAGAGCTCAGTGTACATCTGGGTTTTACTCAGAGAGAAGTTTTCCGTTGTCCCCCACCACCAGTTTAAGAGCCCTGGAGAAAAAGCAGGCAGTAAAACAGATAGCTCCTAATCTCTCCCCAAATAAACTGACTTCATTTGTCACCAAGCCTAGGGCTTTCAGGCTAAGCATTTTCAAGAATACTGGAAGGTGTGGTGGAAGGCACTGGAAGGAGAGTCAAGACAACTCACTGCTGCCTTTATGGAAAGTGTTTCTGCAAGGATTCTCATATAGACCTAGTTTGCAGGAGAGAAGCAGAAAGTAAGACAGCTGGAAAAAACCATTCTGGTGTCAAAACAAATATCAAACACAGACCTCAGAAACTATTCTGTCAAAGGAGCCAGAATTTGACTTAATTAGCTTGCTGATAAAATTATGCTGCAGGAAAATGGAGGCCAGAAGCAGGGGGATAAAATATTCGAAGTACTCAAAGAAAAAAACCTGTCAACCAAGAATCCCATATCCAACAAAACCATCTTTCAAAAATAATTATTAAGCGTAAAAGAAATGAAAACTTTCTCAGATAATCATAAAATGAGAGATTTTGTCTAGCAGACACACCATAAAATAAATAAAGTTCTACAGGCCTAAAGCAAGTGACCTCAGATGGTAAACATGACCTCACATGAAAAAACAATGAGCATCAGTCATGATCGGTCTGTCTGCACTCTGGCGGCCTCCGCCCCGCTCTGTGCCACACATTCCCGCCGAGGGCCTTCCTGTCACCCCGACTGGACCCTGCCTCTGCCCCCCAGGGCACCTGTCACCCTCTTCTCTGCCTTTCTCGCCTCCTGCCCCTGCCCCTGGCAC
>NW_005370273.1:873818-874882 GCF_000412655.1 Myotis brandtii
AGACCAGCTCCAGCGCCGTCCGGGCCCACAACCCTGGGCAGACCGTCTCTCGGGCCCTTTGCGCAGCCGGGGATGCTCTGAGGCCTTGCCATCTCCTCCCCCAGCCTCGGCTTCCCGGGGCCAGGCCGCGGGCAGCAGGGACCGGAGCGGGTCCAGTACGCACCTCTCCCGGTCACCCCACACCTGCTGCGCAGTCCGCACCCTGCGGTCACGTCCCCGTGGTCAGGCCTGACCACAGAACCCCTGGGGGCCCTCGGGGTCTAACTCAGGGTGGCAGCCACTTTGCTTCTCCTGGACCCACACGGAAGAGGGAAGAAGTTAAACACCTTGGCCTCCTGGATCCCAGGACGTCGGGGCGTCTCACTGCCCCAGCTGCTTGCAGGCTACTCCCTGTCAGGTCAGCCTTTAGGCTGTGCAGCCTGGGAGGGAGCACGCTCCCTTAGGCAGTGTGCGTGTGTGCTGCGCGCGCGCTGTGTGTGTGCATGTGGGTGCGTGTGTCTCTGTGTGTAAGCATTTGTGTGCGAGCACATGTGTGCTGTGTGTGCGTATGTGTGCGTGCGTGTGCGTGCTGTGTGTGTGCACTGTGTGAGCACTTGTGTGTGAGCATGTGTGTGTGTGTGTGCATGTGTGCGTGTGTGTGAGCATTTGTGTGTGTGAGCATATGTGTGCTGTGTGTGCATGTGTGCTGCATGTGTGCATGTGTGCACATGTGTGTAAGCATTTGTGTGTGTGAGCATATTGCGCTGTGTGTGCATGTGCGTGTGTGAGCATCATGCCACATGCACACGCACCCATGCACACCCTCAACACATACTGCACTCAGAACACACACACAGGCTGATAGAGACACGTAGCAATATTAACACAAGCAGAAGTGCCTTAGCAAGACCACCCACGCTCGGAAGCAGGCACGTGGGCCTGTCCCTCGAGAGCACCCCGCTCCCTCCCTCCCTCCCATGAGGCTGAGAGCCCTGACAGGCGGCCCAGGCAGAGAGAGGGAGGCGGAGAGAGGAGGAGAGGGGGTAGAGGGGGGAAGGGGGAGAAAGGAATGGAGGGGGAGAGGG
>NW_005370273.1:876861-884571 GCF_000412655.1 Myotis brandtii
TGTGTGTGAGCATATGTGTGCTGTGTGTGTGCATGTGTGCTGCATGTGTGCATGTGTGCACATGTGTGTAAGCATTTGTGTGTGTGAGCATATTGCGCTGTGTGTGCATGTGCGTGTGTGAGCATATGTGTGTTTCGTGTGTGAGCATATGTGTGCTGTGTGTGTGCGTGTGCTCTGTGTGTGCGTGTATGAGCATGTGTGTGTGAGCATATGTGTGCTGTAGCAGACATGTTTAGGAAGCAAGCACATGTGTAACTCACTACGGGGACCTGAGAGCCTGGGACCCCCAGGCTGTCTACAGCCCTGCTCTGGGCTCGGGAGGTCCCGCGGGGCCCGGGCTCCGACCGAGCGCCCAGAACGGGGGGAGGCCAGTGTTGTGGGCTGAGTCGTGTCTCCCCACAACCCGCATGTTGAAGTCCTAACCGCAGGGCCAGAGTGTGACTCCGTGTGGAGGTAAAGGTGGTCGGAGGCGGAGAGGCTGAAATGCAGCTGCTCGGGTGGGTCCTAGTCCCGGGCGGAGCCGCAAGAAGAGCAGCACCGGACAGACACACAGACAGAAAGATGCGGAGCAGCTTCCATCCGCAGGCAGGGGCCTCAGAGGGCGCTGCCCTCCTGACACTGATCTTGGACTCCAGCCTCCACACGTGAGGACCGAACCTCTGCCCATCGGCGTGACTTCCCTGTGGCAGCCCCAGGCCACCAGCAAGGCAGGTCCCGGAGGACAGGACACGCCCCATCATGGAGAGTGGGCTCGCTCTCCGGTGGGCACAGACCCACTGGCAAGGCTGCCCTGCAAGCCAGGCCTGGAGGGGCTGCTCCGGGGACTCGGGGTTGGCTCTGCATGAACGGGACCCCGACTTTCCTCGCCCACTCTGCCCTTTTTTTAAGTCACCCCACCTTTTAGTGCGGTGCTCCGTGCATACCTGCACAGCCTGGGGGAGCCTCGGGGAGGAGCTAAGGTGGGAGGGAGGGAGGGAGCTCAGTGCCTGGGAGAGGGGCTGCCCCAGGAGCCTGGCGGGCACAGCCCTCAGAGCTGGAACGATGCCGGGGAGCAGGTGCCGCCTCAGCTCTCCAACTGAGCAGTGTGCCCGCGAGGCTCCAGCTGCCCAGCCGGACACGTCCTTGTTCCTGCATCGGAGCCGAGTCGCGCTGTGCTGCCTGGGCTCTCCGGCCGCAGCTGCACCCTGGACACGGCTCCCTCTTCTCGGCTCACCAAAGGGTGGCCCACCCCGGCCCTGCTTTCTCAGTCAGAACCTTGCTCAATCCTCTCTCAACTTACACAACAAGGAACTCACAGGGATCAAAGGCCGAAATGTAAAGCTAAAGTTAGAAAACTCTTAGAAGAAAACGCAGGGGGAAGTCTTGGGTTGGACAATAGTTTCTAAGTCATGAAACCAAAAGCATGAGCAACAACAGAAAAATAGGTAACCTGACGAGTAGCTCAGTTGGTTAGAGCGTCGTCCTGAAACACCAAGGTTGTGGGTTCACATACAAGAATCAGCCAATGAATGCATAAACAAGTGGAACAACAAATCAATGTTTCTCTCTCTCTCTCTCTCTCTCTCTCTCTCTCTCCCCTCACTTCCTCTTTCTCTAAAATCAATCAATAAAAGAAATAGGTAAGTTGGACTTGATCAAAATTAACATTTTTGTGCTTCAAAGAACACTATTAAGAAAGTGAAAAGATAACCCACAGAATTAAATATTTACAAATTATATATCTGATAAGGTACTTATATTCAGAATACATAACAAACTCTTACAACTTGACAATAAAAGGACAACCCAATTAAAATATGGGCAAAGGATTCGGAGAGAGATTTCTCCAGGGATGACATGCAAAAGGCCAATGAGCACGTGAAAGGCTGCTCGTCATCACCAGGCATCACGAGGCACAGGCCCAAACCACCGGAGACACCACGGTAAGCCCCGGACGGCCACAGCCAGACGGCAGGCGGTGCCGTGTGTCGGCGAGGGCCGGAGAGACTGGAACCCTCATACGTCGGTGGTGGGGACGTAAAATGGGGGGCCATTTTGGAGAACAGTTTGGTGGTTACACAGAAAGTTAAACTAGAGGGCCCAAAGAAGTGGAAACATATGTCCACACAGCAACTTGCACGTGAGTGGTCATAGCAGCATCATTCAAAATAGCCAAAAAGTAGAGCAACTCAAATGTCCACCAATTGACGAAGGAATAGACAAAGCGCGGTGTGTTCACACAGTGGCTGCTATGCTGCAACATGAAGAAACAAAGTGTGGCACCTCGCCACACGGACAGCCTTGGACGCACGGTGCTCAGGGGCAGAAGCCAGTCACAGAGACCACGGACTGTGTGACCCCGTCCGTACGAAACACGATGAGCAGGCAAACCCACAGAGAGGGAGGGGGTGGCTGCCAGGGGCTGGGCGGGGTGGGGGCAACGCAGAATAACTGCGAGTGGGAGGCTTCTTGTTGGGTGATGAAAGGTTTTAAATTGTGGCAACAGTTATACAACTCTGGGTGAACATACTAAAATCCATTGAGTTGTGTGCTTAAAATGGGTGAATCATGCCGGCCGGCGTGGCTCAGTGGTTGAGCATCGATCTATGAACGAGGAGATCACAGTTCTATTCCTGGTCAGGGCACATGCCTGGGGTTGTGGGTACAATCTCCAGTGAGAGCGTGCAGGAGGCAGCCGGCCAATGATCCTCTCTCATCATTGATGTTTCTATCTCTCTCTCCCCCTCTCCCTTCCTTCCTCTCTATATATTTAAACAACAACAACAACAAAAAAATGGGTGAATCGCATGGTATGTGAATTATAACTCAATAGAACTATTACAAACAAAACAAAACAAAACATGCCTGGCCCATTCAATTCCCTCTTTCCCATTGCTATGCAAAACGACCTAAGGACCCAGCCTGCCTCCGGGGCCTTCCTGAGCGTGCAGCCGTGAGCTGTGCAGTGAGCCTACCTTCCACCTGGTAGTACACCTCTCCGGCAAAGTGGGCAATGCCGAACCTGGCATCGTGGATGTTCTTGGGCTGCAGGAAGGCCTTGTTGTTGGCGTGGACACTGTTCAGTTTTTGCAGCATGGTGGCATCCGTCCCCTGGGAGAACACAGACACCCTGTGGGCTGAGGTCCAGAGCCCAGCCCCAGGGGCAGCGGGGGGCACCCACAGAGCTCAGGGCCTCCCACCGGCCAAAGCAACCGCTCAGAAAGACCCACGGCCTTCCTACGGACAGGAAACTGACACTGAGGGGGCGGGGCTTGTCACATGAGCCAGGCAGAGCCTGGGCAGCTACTGGGTCTGCCACCCTCCACTGCCAGCTCTCTGACTCCACCCTTCCCACCATGGTCCAGGCGCCCAGCCGGGCTTCCCCTTCTCTGGATGAAGAGCTCCTACTGACTGCATCTGAGAGGCGTCTCCCTAGGGATAGGCAGGTCTCCCCAGGGGCAAGAGGATGTTTCCCTTCTCTGTCCCGGCTGCAGCCTTGCCCGCAGGTGCCCAGGAGGCCTCCCTGGGGCGCTCTTGAGTCTGACCCATGACTGAGATGTGGGTCATTCTGTGGGGAGGGGGCAGGTTGCTGAGCGAGCTGGGCCTGGAGGGAGAGCAGGTCTGGTTGGGAGATGAGCGGAGGCTGGTTTGCTGATTCCTGGCAGAGGTTCCAGCAACCTCAGAACAAAGGAGCCACCCAGGGAGTTCCCCAACCGCCCGGAGGAGACTGATGGGCGGGGTCTCAACCAGAGGGGCGGGCTCAGGGCGCACCTGTGGGAGGCGGCTCTCCTCGTCCAGGAGGGAGATGATGCTCATGGGCTTCAGGGCCAGCAGGTCCAGGGTGGGCCGATTGTCCGTGTAGCCGACGAAGTCCCAGGTGACGCCCTCGGAGCGGTACTCCTCCTGCTCCAGGGTGAACACGTGCTGCACGAAGAACTGCTGCAGGTGCTCGTTGGCGAAGTTGATGCAGAGCTGCTCGAAGCTGCGGGCGGGGTGGGGAGGGCGTCGGCTCTGCCCTGCGCAGCCGTGAGCACCCTCCCCGGCATTTGGGCATTTGCGCAGAGCCCACGGGTGCGCAGACGCACATCCCCCTTCCCAGCCAGCTGTGTGCACCGGACACACACCCTCCCTCCTCTCTGCTCCGCCCCCACCTCTCCTCCTCCCTCTGGGGCAAGCATACTAACAGAAAGGAGCAGCTCTGAAGGCATGCCATCCACCCCGCCTCGGCTCCTTGCCGACCTCCTGGGCTCTGTGCCAGGGCTGCCTACCCTGACAGGGAAATGGTCCCCCGGAACCCGTGTAACAGCCCGGCCTATGGCAAGGGCCTTGGCATGAGGGGAGCATCTGCAGACTCAGGAGTGGCTGCTGGGCTCCTCTGCATCCAGCAGACATGCTCCCGCCCCTGCCCTCCCCCGGGGGGCAGTCAGCAAACCGGAGTCGTGCTGACCCCTCCGCCCACCTCCTCCCCGTTCCAATCCAGCTGGGCCCGCTCTGCCCTGCAAGCGCCCTGACTCTTCCCATGCCTGCTGCCGGGGCACAGCCACCTCCCCTGCTCCAGGAGCGCCCACGGTCCTTCTGGACTTGCCCCCTGGCCCCTCCGGCCTTTTGGACTCGCTATAGAGCAGTGGTTCTCAACCTTCCTAATGCCGCGACCCTTTAATACAGTTCCTCATGTTGTGGTGACCCCCAATTTCATTGTTACAAATTGAACATAATTAAAGCATAGTGATTAATCACAAAAACAGTATGTAATTATATATGTGCTTTCCGATGGTCTTAGGCGACCCCTGTGAAAGGGTCGTTCGACCCCCAAAGGGATCGCGACCCACAGGTTGAGAACCACTGCTATAGAGGGAGCTTTCTGACCTGCAGGCCCAGCTCACCCCTCCCCGGGCAGGACCCAGGGACACAGCAGGAAGCCTGCCTCTGTCCCAGAGTGGCCCCTGGCTGGGCTGGGCCGCTCTACTCTCCAAGGCTGCTTCCCCATCCCCATCCGAGTCCTCATGCCCAGGCCAATGGCATCCCTGGTCTCAGACAGGCCTTCCTGCTCAGGATGGCTGCCGATCGCTACGAAACCTCATCAGACCTGGACTGGCTGTTCCACATCTGCTGACCCAGGAGGTGAGGGCACAGGTGGGCATGTCCCCCACTCCCCACACTTTGCTCGGAGCGGGCTCCATGGACACTTGTGGGGGGCATGGCTGAGTGACCGGTCACCAGGCTGCAGACTGCAGCCCTGTCACAAAGCCCCCTTGGCCCCTTCGGGAGGGCTCCTTGCATCAATGGCCTGACCCCCACAACCCACTACTCAGGCTCCTGAAGGTTCCAGCGCTTGGTTTGCCCACTGTCCCCCTTGAGGACAGAAACCAACAGCCTGGCCACCTCCCAGCTGACTGTGCCTTAGAGCTCCCATCACTGGGCGGTTCTGCCAGCCTTGCCCATGCTGCTGCCCTGCCCGCACAGCCGGCTGGAGCCGCCATGCAGGGGCTCGCATGGGGAATGGCTTGTGTCTTGACACTCCGGCTCACCAAGGGGCCCTCAGGCTCCTGTGGAGATGGGCCCTGGGCAGGGCCTGTGAAGGCCGGGCCGGTCCAGGCTGCTCTGACAGCCCAAGGCCCCACTTCGTGGGACCAGTCCTGGGCCGTCCCCTGCCAATGACGAGCCAGGCTCGCCTGAGAAGCTGCTAGTAGATTGCATACAGGTGCTTCCTGCTCGCTCCTCACTTTTCTCACTTGCTAATGTGCCAGAGCCTCAGCTATCCTTGCCCTTCAACACCCCAGCCTCCCCCACCCCAGCCTTCATCACTTCACCACTGGGGGTACTCTTCTGACCTGCCTCCTGGCTGCGATCAGCCTCCATTCAGGGTTGCGGGGACCTGGCCAGAGAAGGCCTGCCCTGCCTTTCCACTGCCCAACGAAAACACCAGGGACGGCCCCCTTCGCCTTACTGGGCATGATAGGGCACCTGAAGGTGCCAGCCAGTCAATGTCCTTGACTTTCTATTCACCTTAACTCTAAAACTAATCCTACCCCTACCCCTACCCTAGCCCTAACCCTAACCATAGCCCTAACCCTAACCCTAAACCTAATCCTAACCCTAACCCTACCCTAGCCCTAAACCTAATCCTAACCCTAACCCTACCCTACCCCTAGCCCTAAACCTAATCCTAACCCTAAACCTAATCATAGCCCTAGCCCTAACACTAAAACTAATCCTACCCCTAACCCTAACCCTAGCCCTAGCCCTAACCATAGCCCTAACCCTAACTCTAGCCCTAACTCTAATCTAACCCTAACGCTAGCCCTAGCCCTAACCCGAGCCCTAGACCTAACTCTAACCCTAGTCCTAGCCCTAACTCTAACCCTAGCCCTAGCCCTAACCCTAATCCTAACCTTAATCCTAACCCTAACCAAGCATGACAGAGCACCTGAAGGTGCCAGCCAATCAATGTCGTTGACTTTCATTTTCACACTAACCCCACCTGATTATTCGCTCTGATTCATGAGGAGAGCAGATGGCCCCAGAGGGGTGACAACTGCCTGGCTCGCGGGTGCGCTCCCTCTGTGCCTCCTCTGGACGCGCTGGGGTGCTGGGGGCACACACAGACCAGCTCCCTGCAGGAAGACTCGCCTTCTCAGCGGGCTCAGCCTGCGCTGGGATTGGAAGTGGGAGCCGGGGGGCGGGGGGCAGGATGGCTGCCCGCTCGCGTGGTCCGTGAGGAGTGGGCTTATCGTCCACTTCCTGAGAGCAGGTGAGCAGGGACCATCCTGTCATACCTATTGTTCTGGAAGTTTTCAAAGCCAAATATGTCCAGGAGGCCAATGGCCCTTCGCACATGTTTCGGGTCCTGGGCGGGGGGAGTGAAAATCGCAGCGTTGATCTTCTTGACAATCCACAGGAAGAGGTGCCCATAGATGCCCTGAGGAGACATGGGTGCAGCCCATGGGCTGTGGGCCCAGGAGGAAGGTTGCCCCTTTCCCCAAACTCACCCGGAAAGGCTGCACTCAGACCCACTGAAGGGCATCATCCCTGCTGGACAGGCAAGAGGCCACGCCCAGGGAGGCGGGAGGCCACAGTCACCGGGCAGGTGCCGGCAGAGCCGGGATGGCCAGCGGCCCCACTGCTCTCCACCTCCCTCCGCTCCGCACCTTGACGAGGGCGTCCCTCCGGTCGGCAGCCTGGGTGGTGCTCAGAGGCCTGGCGACCAGCTCCCCGCGGATGGCGATGGAGTGCTTGACCAGACAGTCCCGGAGCGCCTGCTGCGTCACCTGGAAGGAGGTGGGCAGCTGACGGAGCAGGGCTGGCTCCAGGGTTCTGACCTGCTTGTGCCATGTCGTGTTCCCTCTCATGACCAACACATATGCCCCAGGCCTGAGGGAGGGCAATGCCCGTGACTAGGGCCAGGCCAGGGGGACCAGAGTCGCACCCTGGGAGGGCCTGGCGAACATTCGGGTGCACCAGCTGGGCCCTGAGCAGACCAGCTGCTCGGCTGACCAGCCCTGGGCTGGCCTCCGGGGCGCAGGAAGGAGCTATCACCCCCAGGTGGGCCTTGGAGAGCCAGGGCAGGGCGGGCTCTGAGGCCAGGCCTTGGAAGCGGGATATGCCCTGCCCCCATGCAGGGAAGACCAAGCCGGCAAATACCCAATGTTTCTAAGAACTCTGCTCCAAATGAAGAACACGAGCAGCAAAATGTGCCTAATGGGACTGTTTTTCTTCCTTTTCCTCCCTCCC
>NW_005370273.1:884644-888362 GCF_000412655.1 Myotis brandtii
TCCCTCCCTTGTTTTCTGCCTTCCTTCCCTTCTTTTCTCTTCTTCTGATTCCATTACTTTCCCACCAGAACAGCCAGTGGGGTGCGGTGTGGAAGTGACCCAGTCCCCCCAGTGCAAAGGCATTTCCCTGCCAGTGCCGGCTGCCTCCTGAAGCGAGGCTCCGAGGCTCCGTTTCTCAGGGTCTGCGGAGGCCAATGGTGTGAGCACGCCTCCCTTTCCAGAACAGCAGCTCTGGGGCAGCCCTGGGCGAGGCTGCGGGCATGTTCTTTGGTGGGAGCCGGGGAAGATCCAGGGAAGGGTCCAGTGGCCCAGCGGGAGAGCCACAGGGCCACTGGTGGGGTGGAGAGTGAGCCATCGTTCTGCTACGTGGCTATCGGTGAGCTCACACTGCTTCCCTCTGCTCCCACCCCCGGCCTGTTATGGCAGAAGGCGCATGGGTTGAGCTGAGAGCCTGGGAGGGGTTATGGGAATCAGGGGTCAGGGTTCTGTCAGCTGACCCCTGGGAGCTGGCAGACACCAGGCCAGGCTACCTCCAGGAACGTGGCCACCGTGGGGAAGGCAGGCGTCTCCATCACATCGGAGGAATCCAGGTTCTCAAAGACCGCAGCTGCAGGGAGAAGGTGACCGCTGAGTGGCAAGCACCCTAAGTGCTGGACAGCCCAGGGCCCCAGGAGCCAGTGCCCCCGAGGCCACCCTTCCCGCTCTGCTCCTCAGATCAGGGCCCGGCCCAAAAGGAAGGGGAGAAACCCGGGTTTGTTGGGGAGAAGCTCTTGGGCCGGGCGGGGCTGCGGGGCAGGTGCAGAGGGGTCCATTAAGGAGGAGAGGAGCCATCAGCCCCTTAACTCACTGCTGTGCATAGAAACCTGGGCCAGCACTCGCGAGCAGGCCTCCCTAACTCAGGGCCCGCTGCGAGTCAGCCTCTACCTTAGGGCTGCCAGGGTTGGGGGAGGAGGGAGTATTGCTTCTGTGTGTGTGTGTGTGTGTGTGTGTGTGTGTGTGTGTGTTTTAACTTTAAAAAATTGTACAATTGTCCTGGCCGGTTTGGCTTAGTGGGTAGAGCGTCAGCCCATGGACTGAAGGGTCCTAGGTTCGAATTCCAGTCAAGGGCGTGTACCTCAGTTGCAGGCATGATCCCAGCCCTGGTCGGAGTGCATGCAGGAGGCAACCAATTGATGTGTCTCTCTCACATCGATGTTTCTCTCTCTCTGTCTCTCCCATCCCTTCTATCCTCCCTAAAAATCAATGGAAAAATATCCTCGGGTGAGGATTAACCATAAACAAACAAACAATTGTACAATAAAGCATAGAGATAAAAAAGTGCATAGAACCCTAAGGCATGTTGCAATGGATAATTATTAAGTCAGCGCTGTGGGCCATTGCAGTGACAGCGCCCACCGATCGGTCCTTCCTGCGACCCTTCTCTCCGCCAGAGGCAGCCGCTCTCCCAGCTCCTGGAGCCTGCCCTCCTCCCTCCCTTACTTTTTCACTAGATCTACATCCCTGAACAGCATTTAGCTTGACCTGCTTTTAAGTTCTGTGTAAGGTGATGTAATGATCTATTCTTTGTGCCCAGCTTCGTTTCCTCAGCATCACATTTAAACGCCTCCATGTCCTGATGCCCCGGCTGGTCGCTCGGGCACCCCTCTCACTAGCAGAAGGGCCCGTGTGGTCGCAGGTCGCAGGGCGGCCACATCGCTCGGAGTAGATGTCCTTGCAGGGTGAGAGGCAGTGGTCCAAGGTCATGCTTTCCACGTGGACGCCCAATTGCTCCAGACGTTTATTAAAATCTGTCCTTTCCCACTGCTCTGTGAACTGGTGTGTCATGAGTTCTGAGCCAGCCATAATCTCTTCAAATACTGCCTATGCCCATTCTTTTTCTTTTTAAATTTTAAATAATTCTTTATTGTTGAAAGTATTACATATGTCCCTCCTTTCCCCCTCTTGGCCTCCTCCCACCCACCCCTGCCCTAGGCCTTCAGCACCCTATTGTCTGTGTCCATGGGTTATGCATATATGCATACAAGATCTTTGGTTGATTACCTCCCACCCACCTACCTTCCCCCGCCTTCTGAGATTCCTCCCTGCCCCCTCCGAGGTCCCTCACTCTGTCTCATTAGGACTCCGGCTCAGCCTATGCTGGTCTTCTCTCTGCATCCTCTGCGCAGGGGCTCAGGGCCCGGCATCCAGGCCGGTGCACCCGTCTGCTCTGCTTCACCCGCACCTCGAGGGGGAGCTCTTTGGGGTGCCAGCTAAGTGTGGGGGCTGAATGATCGCGCCTTCATCTTTGGAGTGCCCTAATCTTCAACATCTTTTCCCTAACCCCACAAGGCCTCCACAATTATAGCTAAAGCTTCCAGGTATTTTTTGCGGACCGGGTTAGACCACGTGACTTCGGCGGCTCTTCAGGGGACAGCCCTGAGAGGCTCTCTCTCCCTTTCCTGCCCCCCACTCCTCCTCCCCAGGGGTGTTTGAGGGGAACATTACCCATGAACTCCACGTTCCCCAGGTGGAGAATGGCTGCCAGCAGCTTGCTGAGGTCCCAGTGCTCAGCATCGGAGAACATGAGGATCTTCAAGGCGGAGCGCACGTGGGCGTAGTCCTTGGCATCGTCCAGCCCCTCGCAGGAGGTGCAGTTCCCCTGCAGAATGGGGCACCTCAGCGCCTTGCAGGGCCACCCCCACCCCCTCCTTCGTGTAGGGCCAACCAGGCGAGAAGCCTCGAGGACTCAGCCACAGGCCGTGGAGTGACACTCCCTGAGGGGCCACGGGGATGTCCAAGCCCCAAACACACAAGTCCCTCCAGAGGCAGAACCAGAGGCGCGGCCAGCGCGGCCCGGCAGCTGGCACACGGCCCAGCCCTTCAGCCCGCCTCCCCATCCACAGCGGCTCCTGACCGCCCTCCCGGGGAGGACCCTGCGGTCACTTAGCAGACACGGTGCCCGGCTCTCTGGTGCCGGGCTCTCTGGTGCCGGGCTCTGTGCTGTGCTGGGGGCGGAGGGGCAGGGGGCAGACGCTGTCTCACAGGTGCCAAGAGCAGGGCAGGCGGCGCCTGTGCGCTGGCGAGGGAGGCGAGCCCCCAGGAGGAGGCTCTGGCTGCCCCACAGGCTGAGCTTCCCAGGGGCCCGGGGAGAGGAAGGTCCAGGCAGAGAACAGCCGACCGGGTGGAGGTGGGAGGCAGGAGCCAGGACACATGGTGGTGGGTTGGTGGTGAAGGGAGAGGTCCCACGATCGTGGGATCTGGAGGGACTTGGAAACATGCCATGGGATGTGGTCTCAGACTGGCCTGGGGAGGTCTGCAGGGTGAGGGACTGAGCAGGCCTCATGTCTGCAGGGTGGGCGGTGCACTAGGTCAGAGGAGGGGCCCAGGGTCCTGCCAGGGTCCAGGCAGGAGCTGAAGGCCAGAGGCAGTGCCTGAGGGGCTGCATGGGAGAGGACGTGGGAGACGGGATGCCGCCCGAACAAGTGTAAGCAGGCTGCTCTCCTGGGGTTCACGGTCTAGGGGCACCCACAGGATGGCGATTGGAGTGCGATGGGGGGGGGGGTGAAGACAACTGACCGCTGGGTGACCAGCCTTTTGGCTCACTGGTTCCACAGGAAGGTGAGCCGGTGGGGCAGGACCACCAGTTGGGTGAGAATAAGGAAGCCTCGGGCAAGTCAGGAAGGGGAAACCAAGACCCGCCCACCCGCCCGCCAGACCTCCTTCCTCCTCCGGGAGCTGC
>NW_005370273.1:888552-899651 GCF_000412655.1 Myotis brandtii
CAAGGAGGAGAGAGGGGCGGGGCGGGAGGGGCCTCACCGAGGTCAGGTAGCGGTACTCCGAGGGCGAGCCCAGGCGCAGCAGCCCCCTCTCCTCCGTGCGCATGCCCAGGAGCATGCAGTAGAAGATGTGGAAGTTCCGCTCCTGCGGGGCCTGGGGGAAGGCAGTCCCCTGAATCGGCAGTGCCTCCTACGATGACGGTCATCCCGCCCGCCTCTCAGCCAGGTGCGCTCCCTTCACCGAGGTGCAGCGGGCCTGCTGGCTGCCCTCATCCTGGGCCTTGAGGCCAAGGTGCTCCCGCAGCCCTGCATGAAGGCTGCCCAGCCTGCCTCCAACCCTCCCTCAGGCACTTCCTCAAAGCCCTGAATGCACCCTCCCTGAAGTCGTAGGCCAGGGCATGACCTCAGGGTACAGCCCTCAGCAGGCAACTGGCCGGCCTCAGAATTAATTCCAGTAAAGGTGAGGAGGAGGAGGAGGCACCAATGAATGAGAACATTATATGGATGGAAAATTCAGAACAAAAAGTCCTGCATTTCTTGTCTTTGAAAACTGGGCAAGGACCATTATTATTCAACTAGAGACCTGATGCACAAAATTCGTGCAAGAGTAGGCCCTTGCAACCCCGCTGCCTCAGCCCTGTGGCCCCACCCCCCACCAATGGTCATTCCGAAAGGTTGTTCCACCATCCAGTCTAATTAGCATATTAGCTCTTTATTATATAGGATTCTAGGGATCATTGGCCCATCTCAGGGTAGGACCAGGGTTCCGGGGCAGCAACTAAGACCTATGGGGGAGGGTAGGACGGTTCCGGGGCAGCAACTAAGACCTATGGGGGATTTGAGGAGGTCCCTGGGGAGAGGGAAGGAGGGGTGAGAACGATGGAGGAGGTTGGGGAGAGGGAAGGAGGGGTGAGAACGATGGAAGGAGACCCCTCCTGGAAGCCTCCCAAATCCTGAATCCCCATTTGGGGGGAATAGAGATTGCCCTCACCTGCCGGCAGACCCGGGACTTCTCCAGGAGAAACTGCTCGATGCGTGCACTTTCGATTACCCCACTGGGGCTGAAGTAGATGTCAATGTACTTCCCAAAGCGGCTGGAGTTGTCATTTCGGATTGTCTTGGCGTTTCCAAAGGCTAAGGGCCAGAGGATGGTGCCCATGATGGGAGCAGAGAGAAGAAAACGAACTTTTTAGCAGGGTCTTCTGGGAAGGCTTCTCAGAGGAGGTGGCAAAGCCCAGAATTGAAAACTAGGTAGGATTGCACTGGACTCTGGTGGCAACCAAGGGTATGCTCAGAGGCAGGCAAAGTGCAGGTGCGGATTTGGAGGTCAGAAAGCATGGAGTGTGCTTGCAGAGTGGGATTTTGGCTGGAGCACAGGATCCAGGAGTAAGGCAGTGGGAGACAGAAAGAACACGCTAGTAGATGGGCTTAACACAGAGCCTTGAATGCCAGGCTTACTCAGACTTGCTTCCTCTGAGCCCCAGCATCAGGGGTTTTGGGGGACCCAGACACATACAGGGAGGAACTGGATTGTCTGCCATCAGGGAAGGAACTCAGGGGTGGCTTTCTCCCAGATAGGGGTGCTTGCAGGGGTCATTGTCCTGTGCTGGGACCTCCCCTGTCCCAGGGCTGACTGGCAGCCTTATCTGAGTCTCCATCAGCCTGGAGCACACTGTTTGCTCTGCCCTAGGGATTCCCTGAGACCCTGCCCCATCCAATTTGTAGCCCCACCCAACCTGTTTACAGCAGCTTTTCCATATGAATGGCCTGTCCCGGCTCAGGCTTCAGACTTTGCTAAAATCTCTCAAACAAGCTTCAACTGGTGACAACATGCTCCAAACCTATCAATAAAAGGCCCAAGACCCAGCACTAGCACCAGCCTGCCTTGCTTCACATCTGGGCCTCACCTGGGCGCCTCTAATCCCAATACAAATAGCAAATAGCAGCCATCTGCAGATCCCTCTGTAGCTCCTGGGTGGCCCCAAGCAGTGGCTGACTTTGCACCTCTCTGGAGGCCCTAGAGTCAGTGAACCCAGTGGACAGTTTCAGACCATGTCAGATTACAACCCTACACATCCACAAGTGACACACTCAAGGGGCAGACTCAGTGAGCACCAAGGCCCCACTGAAGCAAGTCCTGCTCCATAGGGGTGTCTCCTGCACAGCAGCTCTCCTTCTGTAGTCCCAGCTGGTCCTCACAGCCAATTGGCCTGGAAGCCAATTCCTCCCAGTGACACCAGCAGCAATCAAGGCTCAACTACAAGACTGTGCACACATCCCACATGGGTGCACCTAGTGTGCCCAGCTCAGGTGACTGGGGAGGCTGAGCCACTGGGCCCTACAGGACAGCTACTACATAAGGGCACTTTACTAATTCCAGGAGACATAGCAGCTCTACCTAATACATAGAAACAAACCCAGGGAAACAGCCAAAATGCAAAGACAAAGAAACATGTTACAAATGAAAGAAATGAAAGCAAGCAAACTACGGTCATTCCGGGTTGTTCCACCATCCAGTCTAATTAGCATATTAGCTCTTTATTATATAGGATTCTAGGGATCATTGGCCCATCTCAGGGTAGGACCAGGGTTCCGGGGCAGCAACTAAGACCTATGGGGGATTTGAGGAGGTCCCTGGGGAGAGGGAAGGAGGGGTGAGAACGATGGAAGGAGACCCCTCCTGGAAGCCTCCCAAATCCTGAATCCCCATTTGGGGCAAATAGAGATTGCCCTCACCTGCCGGCAGACCCGGGACTTCTCCAGGAGAAACTGCTCGATGCGTGCACTTTCGATTACCCCACTGGGGCTGAAGTAGATGTCAATGTACTTCCCAAAGCGGCTGGAGTTGTCATTTCGGATTGTCTTGGCGTTTCCAAAGGCTAAGGGCCAGAGGATGGTGCCCATGATGGGAGCAGAGAGAAGAAAACGAACTTTTTAGCAGGGTCTTCTGGGAAGGCTTCTCAGAGGAGGTGGCAAAGCCCAGAATTGAAAACTAGGTAGGATTGCACTGGACTCTGGTGGCAA
Source organism: Myotis brandtii (assembly GCF_000412655.1). Classification (NCBI taxonomy): domain Eukaryota; kingdom Metazoa; phylum Chordata; class Mammalia; order Chiroptera; family Vespertilionidae; genus Myotis; species Myotis brandtii. Next base: position 891,574 of record NW_005370273.1, read on the forward strand.
CCAAGGGTATGCTCAGAGGCAGGCAAAGTGCAGGTGCGGATTTGGAGGTCAGAAAGCATGGAGTGTGCTTGCAGAGTGGGATTTTGGCTGGAGCACAGGATCCAGGAGTAAGGCAGTGGGAGACAGAAAGAACACGCTAGTAGATGGGCTTAACACAGAGCCTTGAATGCCAGGCTTACTCAGACTTGCTTCCTCTGAGCCCCAGCATCAGGGGTTTTGGGGGACCCAGACACATACAGGGAGGAACTGGATTGTCTGCCATCAGGGAAGGAACTCAGGGGTGGCTTTCTCCCAGATAGGGGTGCTTGCAGGGGTCATTGTCCTGTGCTGGGACCTCCCCTGTCCCAGGGCTGACTGGCAGCCTTATCTGAGTCTCCATCAGCCTGGAGCACACTGTTTGCTCTGCCCTAGGGATTCCCTGAGACCCTGCCCCATCCAATTTGTAGCCCCACCCAACCTGTTTACAGCAGCTTTTCCATATGAATGGCCTGTCCCGGCTCAGGCTTCAGACTTTGCTAAAATCTCTCAAACAAGCTTCAACTGGTGACAACATGCTCCAAACCTATCAATAAAAGGCCCAAGACCCAGCACTAGCACCAGCCTGCCTTGCTTCACATCTGGGCCTCACCTGGGCGCCTCTAATCCCAATACAAATAGCAAATAGCAGCCATCTGCAGATCCCTCTGTAGCTCCTGGGTGGCCCCAAGCAGTGGCTGACTTTGCACCTCTCTGGAGGCCCTAGAGTCAGTGAACCCAGTGGACAGTTTCAGACCATGTCAGATTACAACCCTACACATCCACAAGTGACACACTCAAGGGGCAGACTCAGTGAGCACCAAGGCCCCACTGAAGCAAGTCCTGCTCCATAGGGGTGTCTCCTGCACAGCAGCTCTCCTTCTGTAGTCCCAGCTGGTCCTCACAGCCAATTGGCCTGGAAGCCAATTCCTCCCAGTGACACCAGCAGCAATCAAGGCTCAACTACAAGACTGTGCACACATCCCACATGGGTGCACCTAGTGTGCCCAGCTCAGGTGACTGGGGAGGCTGAGCCACTGGGCCCTACAGGACAGCTACTACATAAGGGCACTTTACTAATTCCAGGAGACATAGCAGCTCTACCTAATACATAGAAACAAACCCAGGGAAACAGCCAAAATGCAAAGACAAAGAAACATGTTACAAATGAAAGAAATGAAAGCAAGCAAACTACTGAATACAGAGTTAAAAACAATGGTTACAAGGTTACTCAAGAATCTTCATGAGACTTTTAAGGATCTTAGTGAGAATGTCAAAGACATGAAAAAGGACTAGTCAGAAATTAAGCATACACTAACTGAATTAAAGAATAATTTATAGGGATTCATCAGTAGAGTAGAGGATTCCAACAACCAAATCAACGATTTAGACTATGAGGAAGCAAAAAACACCCAATCAGAAGAGCAAAAAGAATAAAAAAATCAAAGAATATGAAGAGAGTGTAAGGAGCCTCTGGGACAACTTCAAGCATACCAACATTCGCATTATGGGGTACCAGAAGGAGAAGAGAGAGAGCAAAATACTGAAAACCTATTTGACAGGTTGTGGGCTTGATCCCCAATAGGGGCTATGCAGAAGGCAGCCGATCCATGATTCTCTCTCATCATTGATGTTTCTATCTCTCTCTCCCTCTCTGAAATCAATAAAAAAATATTTTCTAAAAAGAATAATTTACAGGGATTCAACAGTGGAGTAGAGGAGTCTGAGAATCAAATTCATGATTTGGAATATGAGGAAGCAAAAAACACCCAATCAGAAGAGCAAAAAGAAAAAAGAATTAAAAAATATGAAAACAGTGTAAGGAGCCTCTGGGACAACTTCAAGCATACCAACAATTGCATTATGGGGGTTCCAGAAGAAGAAGAGAGAGAGCATGATATTGAAAACCTATTTGAAGAAATAATAATAGACAAGTTCCCCTACCTCAGCGGTACTCAACCTGTGGGTCATGACCCCTTTGGGGGTTGAAAGACCCTTTCACAGGGGTCGCCTAAGACCATCGGAAAACACATATATAATTACATATTGTTTTGTGATTAATCACTATGCTTTAATTATGTTCAATTTGTAACAATGAAAATACATCCTGCATATCAGATATTTACATTACGATTCATAACAGTAGCAAAATTACAGTTATGAAGTAGCAACAAAAATAATTTTATGGTTGGGGGTCACCACAAAATGAGGAACTGTATTAAAGGGTCGAGGCATTAGGAAGGTTGGGAACCACTGCACTAAACCATCACAGGAGATGGCTGTCTAGGCACCGAGAGGAATCAGGTGTCCCTGCCGTGGGCATCTTGCTTGAGCTCCTCTTCCAGGGGCCTGGTCTGAAGGCGGGCTGTGTTGAAACCTCGTGTCTCCTCCATTCCCATTCCAGCCGAAACCTCTGGTTCTCAGTCCAAGCCTCAGGGTGGATGAAACACCCTTTTGCATCCTTGGTGACAACCCAGTATGATTAGCCTTTAATGCATTCGTTATGGGATAGTTTCACCAGAGAATAAACCCACTTATCCTTTTCCTTCCATCCTTTTCTCAACCCCAGCTTGTTTGCCTTGTTGACACTCCATTCCAGAGACGTTGAGAGCCCTCAGCCCACTTCAATGGGGCAGGACTGGGAGGACCAGCCTTTAACCTCCCAGGAAGAAATCACATTCTCTATAGCAGTGGTTCTCAACCTGCGGGTCGCCAACCTGTGGGTCGCGACGCCTTTGGGGAAGGAGAAGGAGAAGGAGAAGGAGAAGGAGAAGGAGAAGGAGAAGGAGAAGGAGGAGAAGGAGAAGAAGAAGAGATAAAAGATATGAACAATAAAATGCCAATAAATATATATCTATCAACAATTGAATCTAAAAATAAAAAGAAATGAACAAGGAATCTAATGAACAAAATAAACTGATGAATAAAATAGAATCAGAGGCATGGAAACATGGAACAGATTGACAAATGTCAGAGGGAAGGGGGGTGATGGGAAGTGATTAACTAAACTTCTCATACGCATATAGGCATTACCTATGGACACAGACAATAGTGTGGTGAAGGCCTGAGGAGGGGCAGGTGGAGGTGGGCAATGGGGGGAAAATGAGGGACATTTGTAATACTTTCAACAATAAATAATTTTAAAAAAGAATAGAGAATCCAGAAATAGATCCAGTGTATGACCAACTGATTTTAGATAAAAGTACAAAAGCAATTCAATGGAGAAAGAATAGTCTTTTCAACAAATGGAGCTGAAATGATTGGCTAGCTATAGGGAAAGAAGGAAAGAACTAAGGGAGGGAGAGAGGAAGGAAAGAAAAGAGAAAGAAAGACTCAACTTATACCTTGCACCCTAGAAAAATTAACATAAAATGGATCTTACACCTGAATGTAAAACCTAGAATTACACAACATCTAAAAGAAAACATAAAAGATAATCTCGGTTAGGCAAAGATTTCCTAGATATAACTCCAAAAGCATAACCAATAAAAGAAAAGAAAAGAAAAGTTGTACTTTATCAAAATCTAAAACGTCTACCCTACAAAAACACTGTTAAGAGAATGAAAGGACAAACCACAGTAGGGGCAGGGTGGATAGCTGCAGAACACCTGTCTTATAATGGGCTTGTATCCGGAACATACTGCTAACTTTTACAAAATCATAAACAAGGAATCAACTAAGTCAAAAAATAGGCCAAACATTTGAACAGACCCTTCACCAGAGAAGCTGCACAGATGGGAAGTGAGCAGGTGAAAAGCGAGCGTGTTCGCACACTGGAGTGCGTGCGAGCCGGCTGCGACACGCTCTGCTCCCATGTGCAGACAGCCACCTGACAGCACCCAGCGCTGAGCGGCTGTGGGCGGTTCCTGACAGAGTTAAAGTGCTCACCTACCACCCAACCATTTCACACCTGCATGTTTATTTAAGAGAAAAGCATGTGTTTACACAAAAACCTGTATGCAGCTACTGGAGGAGGCTTTATTCATAATCACTAAAAACTGAACAACCCAGAGGTCCTTGGCTTGCTGAGCGAGCTGGGCACCGCCGTGCAGAGGAGCGAGAGGAGTAACTCAATGCAGGCAACACCGCGAGGCAGTCCCAGTGCGCGATGCTGACGACAGCAACCAGACCCAAGGGCTACACACTGTACGGTTTTAACTGCATGACCTCCTGAGTGGTTGCCAGGGGCTGGGCTGGGAGAGACTTAATGACAAAGGGCCTGATTATGATGGGGGTTGTATGATTGTATGAGTTTGAACGTCAAAAAGGTGAGTATCTACTGTACGTAAACCACACCTCAGTTACAAAGAAGAAGGGCACCTCTTGGCCAGTGGCTGACAGCCTTGGGGTTGAGGTCGCCTCTCCGGGCACCCCCACCAGAGGCTGAGTGAGCGGCGCCGGGGCCTGGCGCGGGCCCAGGGCAGGACTCCTGCTCTGGCATTGACCCAGAGCTCCGTGGGGGTGGCCAGCCCTCAGGCCTGCACTGCCCTTTGCTCGCCCAAGGGTCCTGCTGCACCCCGGCCGGAGGCTTGTCGGGGACACCCCTCACTAAACCTCCACAGGCCCAGCCGGGCTGGCGACTGCTTCCCGAGGACCCGAACTCGATACCCGGCACGGCCAAGTTCATTTCATCTTGGACCCCTTTTGAAAGACTTGTTGGATCCTGTGGAAAACACACTGAGCAGAAGCTTCTACGGTCGTCAGCTCTCCCCTTCGTGCTTCCTCGGGCCCCACACTTGCTCCCACCCCAATCGCTCGTGTCCTGAGGAGTCCTCAGAAGTCTGGAAGGGGGTGCTCCCTCCGTCCTCCCCCAGGGCCCCTGGCCGAAACGAAGGCTCCTCCTGCAGGGAGGCCGGCGGGGGCCGGGGGGCGCCTGCTCACCCTCCAGGATGGGGTTGGCCTCCAGCACCTGCTGCTCAATCCAGGAGTGCTGGCCGCTGACCGTGGCCAGGAACTGCAGGACGAGCTTGGTGGTCTCCGTCTTCCCGGCCCCGGACTCGCCACTGCAGACGTAGAGGGGGTTAGTCGATAGAAAAGGAGATTTTCCGCCCCTCAACTCTCTGGCCACCCCCCACAGGCCCGCTTCCTGGGCAGTCTGAAGAGAGCCCCCCAGGCCCTCGGTCCCGGGGTGCAGACGTCCATGCTGCGTGGTTACGGGGAGCGGTCTTTCACCCTCTCCCCGCGAGCCCTGCAGGCAGGCCCGATTTGGTTCCAGGGTCACAGGCACAGCAATTTTTTTCCTGAGAATATTTTCCTGAATTTTTCTAATATTTTCATAGTGAACATATATTAATTTCATGGTGGTGAGAAATGAAAATTAGTTTTTAAAATTACTTAGGACATTTAATTAAGTCAGAAAATATACTGTGTCTGGCACATAGCAAACACTCCAATTTGTAATGATTAATATTACTGCTACGGCTAAGGCTGAGATGTTACTTCTGTGTAAATTATTCTTTACTGTGGACATGGTCAAGCAGATGGAGGCAGAGGAGTGGGCTGTCGTGCTGACAGCGGCAGGGCCCTGGCTGCCACCTGTGGCCACAGCGCAGGCAGCGCTCAGTCAGGTCTGCCCTGTCTGTGACCCCAGGGGCCCCTACACGGTGCAGTTTGCACGATAAACTCCCACAATCCCGTTTCCAGCTTCAGCCTCTGGCCGATTTTGTTTCCCCTCTTGTACTATTTTGAAGCGAATCCCAGACAAATATTGTTTCATCTGAAAATATTAATTTTTAAAAAAGTTTTGCTATGCCAGTCAAGTCAGTCAGCTCCCAGAGCTCCGGCCAAATCAGACAGAGAGGCAGGGGCAGGGGCAGGCACAGGGGCAGGCGCACGAATCCCAGACAAATATTGTTTCATCTGAAAATATTAATTTTTAAAAAAGTTTTGCTATGCCAGTCAAGTCAGTCAGCTCCCAGAGCTCCGGCCAAATCAGACAGAGAGGCAGGGGCAGGGGCAGGCACAGGGGCAGGGGCAGGGGCAGGGGCAGGGCAGGGGCAGTCTCACTGACTGGCTGAGTGTCCATGCAAAGGGTGGGAGTCCGGTACCCCACCCTCCTTTCAGGCACTGAGTGCCGGAGGTGAAGGTGAGGCTGTGAGCCCCGCAGCCAGCCATGGCCCCTGCCCCCAGTCTAGGGGCAGATTGGCAAAGCCTGAGGGAGGTCAGAGTGAGACAGACCAGTGAGCCAGCATGAGTGGGCCAGGGAAACTGAGGCAGAGAGCTGAACAAACCGGCAGAGCAATGCACAGCAGATGCAGAAGGCCCCTCCCTAGAGGTAACATCTAGGCCTCAGTGTAATTCAGTTCCAGATGCAGAAAAACAGCAAAACCAGGTGAGTGACACCAGGACCAGCTGTGCTGACTGAGGATCCCCTGCCCTCACACTGACCCCCCGGTGGAGACCATGCCCTGGGGAGCCCACCTGGAAACAGGTGAGTATTCTATGAAGACCCTCCCCTGGGACCTCCCCTAAGATTCCCGCCTGCAAGAGAGATAAAAGCCTCAAGACAAGGACCCAGCGCTCTCCCCAGGGACAGCACCCACCTTCCCTTCCCCATCTTCCCCCACAGGGTACATCTCCTAAACGCTAAGGGGCCTCACGAGGCTTGCAGCCAGGGCAGCAATGGACGACAGCAGCACATCACAGGCGAATCCCTGAGCTTCCCAAGGCCCCTCTTCTCAGACTTCCCAGAGAGCGAGGGCAGCCCAGCCTGGGCGCTCCTGTTGCTTCTGCTATGCTAAGCCCTCCTTGTTCCACTGTCCGGGCTTTCTAAATGCTGCCTCACAGTCACCTGGACTCCGGTTGTGAAATCTTTCCCGCATGAAGTCTAGGCCCACACGCTACTGGCCGGCCCCAGGCAGACCCGCTCAGGGCCAGGCCCCTTTCTGGTAACAAGAACACCAGCTCCTGGCACAGAAACCCTCTCACTGGGGAAGTGGACATCACCCCGCCCCCTCTTCCTTTCCAGAGCCCTGGGTCTCAGTCCCCTGCTTGATGGCTGTGTGTCCCTGGGAAGGGGTCTCACCCTCTCTGGTTGTAGGTTTCCAACAGTAGAACAGGAATAGCATGTCTGTCAGAGAGCTGCTGGCAACATGAAGCATGAGAGCCTGTGCTACGGGATTCGTTCTGGTGCTGCTCCAACCTCTCCTCCCCTGGGAGCTAGACTGGTCTGCCCCTCCACCTCCCGCCTGGGTCCCGTCTCTCTTCTCTTTTCCTGCAGTGCTTTTCGTCAAAGCTCCTATGACCTGCTGGAAACACCTGCTTATTTATTGTCTGCCTGTCTGTCTCCCTTCTCCAAGATGGAAGCTCCTTGAGGCAGGGACTGTGACCCTTTCCTTGCTGTGGTCTCCCCACCTTAGGATGGGGAGGCATAGGTGGAGCACAACAGCACCTCTGATGAGTGAGTGCATGAATGAGTAGTGAATGAATGAGGGAAGGAGGGAGGGAGGGAGGGAATGAATGAGTAGTGAATGAATGAGGGAAGGAGGGAGGGAGGGAGGGAATGAATGAGTAGTGAATGAGTGAGGGAGTGAATGAGTGAGGGAATGAATGAGTGAGTGAGTGAGTGAGTGAGTGAGTGAAAGACAACTAGAGCACCAGGCAATGTGTCTTGGAGCCAAGTCGCCCTCCTCCTTGCTGTCCCCTCGCCCTCCCTTGCCTGGGTGCCAGAGGGCCTGTGCAGGAAGCAGAGGTGGGCAACGACTCTCTGAATCAGATCGGGTCCTGGACTGGAGGGACACATCCCTTCTGAGCCCAGTGCCTGGAGGGCTACCGCCTGGAGCCGCTGCTGCCCTGTGCTCACCTGAGGCCTGCCCTGAGTTGTTCTGGTTTTTTTTAGTGAGACCTCACCTGTTTGACCACAGCCCCAAATGCCTATGCTACATTCCATTTCTCAATGAGCCATCCCATCCCCATCCCATCCGTCCTGTCTCAGGAAATAGTCACTGGGGGTGGGGACACTCTAGGCCCTGGAGATGCCCTGGGAGAGCAGGTTCGGGAGGAAGGATGGAAGGAAGGAAGGAAGGAAAGAAGGAAGGAAGGAAGGAAGGAAGGAAGGAAGGAAG
>NW_005370273.1:899811-908896 GCF_000412655.1 Myotis brandtii
GGGAAGAAGGGAGGGAGGGAGGAAAGAAAGAAAGAAGGAAGGAAGGGAGGAAGGGAGTAAGGGAGGGAGGAAGAAAGGCAGGTAGACAGGCTTGGAAGGACTTAAGGCAGAGGGGCAGCAGGGGCCAGATGCCTGAGGGCTCCTGGGCTTTGGGGGAGGATGTCTGCAGCTGAACGGAGCCCCTAAGTCACACGCTGTCTGTGGGAGAGGGTCCTTTACAAGACGCTCAGAGGAGTGCCTGGCCCTCTGGCCTGTCCCAGGAACGTGGCGGCCGCCCCACCTGATAATACAGCACTGGTCCCTCTTGTTCCTCTTCATGTTGAAGTAGCAGCTGTTGGCGATGGCGAAGACATGCGGCGGCAGCTCGCCCATGTGGCAGTTGTAGTACAGCTGCACCTGCTCCCGGGTGTAGAGGGGCAGCACCTGGAACGGGTTCACGGCCACCAGGATGGAGCCCATGTATGTCTGGGGAAGGAGCAGGAGGTCAGCGCTCTCCGCCCGAGGGCTAGCACTGCCTGGCCCAACCCCCCGCCTTGGAGTAGCTGGCGCTGGGGGGGGCGGGGGGGGTCTGATTCTGGCCAGGAAACAAGACACTCAGCTGCTCAGTCCTCCCTCTGAAAAGGCAGGGTGTTTACCGTGAGTGAGGGCTCCCAGGCGGGTGCATTCACAGGAGGGCTGAGTGAGGCGGTCACTGTTAACGTTTACCACCCTACTGGGTAGTTAGGAGCTGGGTAAAAACGGGCTGGACGTATGAGGTAGTGTCCCCTGTCTCCCACAGGGCCTCTGTGAGGCGGGTCAGCCCCCACTAATCCCTGTGGCCCCGTTAAGGACCACTTGCTCATGTGCAACCCCACGAGTCCTACCTGCCCCCTGGGGGTGGGACAGGGTAGCTGCCTCTACAAGTCACAGGATCATCCCGTCTTAGTCTTTGTTTTAGGAACGGAGAGACTAAGCCAGCTCCCTGTGAGGACTGTGACAGCCAGAGGGAAGGCAGCTCACCCCTGCTCTCAGACCAGGAGCTCCCACAGATCTTCAGGGGGAGGGGCTCAAGAGCCCCATGCCCCTCCCCTGGACCACCTCCTGGTCTTCGCTCGGCCCTCCCCCATTCATGGCCCTGCTCACTCCCCACTCTTCTGGGCATCCCAGAAGAAGAGCCTATTGAGCCACATCTCCCTGTGACAGGCCAGGGATGCAGGGACGTCCCGGCCACGCCCACTCAGGCGGGGCTGGCGTGGATTTGGGACGCTGCTGGTCCTGGGAAAGTCTGCCCTGCTGGGTGGACCTCTGTCCACGTCAGACTCAGAAAAGGGCCCGCATCAGTGCACCCCTCCTGGTGTGACAAGCTCCCTGGACGGAAGCCAGGCTGGCCGAATGGACTGTCTGCACAGCCGAGGAGGGGCCTCGCAGGCGACTGTGCTGTCTGTGCCCTCGGAAGCATCATCACCATCTTGCAGGTCAGGGAGCAGAGATGGGGAAAGGTCATGTGCCTGCCCCGCGGCACGGTGAGGACCTGGGCCGTGGGGATGGACCTGGCTGTGCTGCGTGTGGCTTCTCCGCCCGGAAGCCAGCATGTGGGGACGGAGCCCCGTGGGGTGCCCGCGCGACACGGGGACTCACGTAGATCTTGTGCTGCTGGTAGCGGATCAGGAGGTTGTGCACCATGCCCGCCTCATTCAGGTCCCCCAGGTGGATCATGTCATCCACACCCTCGGCCGAGTTGGGGTGCATGGGACTGAGAGTGCCGAGGTTCTCTGCTTGGACCCAGTGTTCCTGGAAGGAAGGGCAGACCACCCTGAGGCACCCTCCGCGTGGCCACTACCTGTCCACCTTCTCAGCCGGCCAGCCGCCTCGCCACCAGCCCCCGCCGGTCAGCCTGTCGTTCAGGCCAAGAAACACCTGGGGCCGCACCGGTCAGCCTGGCTGGGGTCCGCGGGCCTGGGGCAGGGGCAGTGAGCTGGGGCTAGAGGGGAGTTTCAGACCAGGGTCAGAGAGCTGTGATTGGGTGACGGCAGGCTGCAGCGGGGAGCCTCACAGATTGCTGGAATAACTGCGAGTGAAAGTGCTGTTCACTTCATAACATCATCTTGCAAACAGAGAGGCAACTGCTAACACGCGACCCGCTTCCCTAGGAGGGGCCACAGGGATCTGCTGGGAAGCCACGCTCCCGCCACCCGCCCCATGGAGGCTGCGGACTCAGCTCCCCATCTTTCCAGCTCAGCGCCCCTGCCGCCTCCTCTCCACCACAGCCTGGCCCACGTCTTCCTACTCCCCTAATTGTCCTGGTTTTCCGTCTGCCGAACCACCTCCCACTTTTCCATTATAGAACCGTCCCCCAGCCAGCCCAGCCCGGTCCCCGTGGGTGGCGGGCTCCCCGCAGGCTTCCCGCCACACAGGCCTCACTTGGACTCTGGAACTTCCGCTCGTGGGAGCAGCACCGGGGAGAGGGGCTCAGAGCCCGGCAGCCCGGAGAGGGAGGGCAGTGCCCGGAGAGGGAGGGCAGCACACACTGACCTTGCCCTCGTCATCTTCAACCAAGGTCCGGCCAGGCTTCGTTTCTTTGATGATGCCCCCGATGGCAATGCTGGTTTTGCTGGCAGAGGTGGGGTTCAGCCACACATGGTCACCCTAGAAGGAGGGAGAACACTGCGGCTGGACCCCTGCTCCACCTTCCCTTCTGCTCAAGACTTCCCTGCCTGGGGTGTCCCCTCCACTGAGCGCTCCCAGGCGGCTGGGGCTGTCTCCCCTGCACCCTCCTGCTCCTCCCGCTCCCTGCCCGCCCCTCCTGGTCACTCAGGCCAGGACGGTGGCGGAAGTGCTGCAGAAGTGTCCCTGGCCAGCTGGGTTCTGAGAGAAGGACAAGCAGATTTGCAGGACGCAGGCTTCGCCCTGGGAGCAGCCGGGAAGCACCAAGCCCATTGGCTGGGAGAAGTGAAGACGAAAACCTCACTAGGTTTCTGCTGGCCTGCAACACGGCCTTGGCCCACACAAACCTCCCTGTGAGCCACAAAAGCTCACCCCATTCAAAGAAGAGTAATGCCAAAGGGACCAGCAGAGGTCTGCTTGCCAGGAAGCTGACATCCACAAGGAGGGATGGAGCAGGGGAGCCACACCAGGAAAAACAAACAAGCGAACGAACCAACGAGTGAACAGAACTGCCACAGAGCAGTGGGGAGTTGTGACCAAGTACCTCATTTTGATTTCCAAAAACTTACTGAGGTGCAGACCAGAAGCAAAAAATGAGGTAGTGAGACAACTTAAAGGATAAAGCTTTGGCTGGCAGAGCTCAAGACAGAAATGGAGGAAAAGAAGTAAACACAGGTCAGAAATGACAGCGAGGTTGGAAACACACCAGGGGACAGACTAGCACTGCTGAAGCGGTAACTTCACAGAAGACTGTGCAAACAATAACATAAAAGGAGCCACTTGACAATGGGGGAGGGCCTCACTCATCTCGCTTCCCAGGCCTCTGGGTGGGAAAGCAGGCAGGTGCCTGCGGGCGGCCCGGCAGCCAGGCGGCCCGAAGAACTGTGTGCAGGACACCGGGGAGCAGACACGAGGAGGCCCAGACTGAGCGTGAGACAGTGTCTAGAACCAGCGTCGCTCCGGGAGCTCGTCTGCACGTGGGAAAGCCTCCTCCAGGCACGGAAAGGCCCTTCTCAGAAGTCAGCACGCTGGCCTTGGGCTCCTGGTCAGAACACTGTCTGGGCTTCTGCCTGAGCTTCGTGTGCGTATAAGCGCGCACGTGGGACCTCCTCCAGGCACGGAAAGGCCCTTCTCAGAAGTCAGCACGCTGGCCTTGGGCTCCTGGTCAGAACACTGTCTGGGCTTCTGCCTGGATCAGTGCTTCCTGAATAGCTTTTTAAAAAAATCTCAAATAACTGCTGTTGTGTCTCACTTTGGCCTTTTGTTTTTAGGTTAACAAATTCTAAAGAAAGTGAAGTACTTAGCTATAAATTATAGAGCCCTTGTACCGGATCTGTGTGATGAGAGATAAAATCCTGACAAAGGAAATGAAGGAAGACCTACATACGTGAAGAGGCACATTGGAAGACTCAACACAGAGAAGATGTCAATTTTCCTGACCTAGAGTTTAAACACAACTCCTATCAAAACCCCAGCCTGTTTTTTTGGTAGACACAGATAAGCTTAGTATATATGGAAAGGACCCTGACTACCTAAAATGCTTTAGGAAAATAAGAATAAATTAGGAAGGGTCCCTGTCCAGCTTATAATCTAGACACAGCAATCAAGACTGCTACAGTATTGGAGGGAGAGACACAAATAGAGGATCCAAAAATAGCGCCACCAGCCAGGGCAGCTGCTCTGACACAGGTGCAGAGGCAGCTCAGTGGAGGGGAGAGCTTTCCACACAGCGAGCAGCCTCCACCCAGCAGACCTGCTCCTGGGCCCATTTCACACTGCAGCTCAGAGTGGACTTACATGTAAAGCTGTGAAACGAAGCAGGAAGAGAGTTCATGGCAACGATGGAATAAGATGGAAATCATTGTGATAAATGCAATTACTTAAACTTACCAATTAATCTGCACCAATAGAAAAGCTTTCTTCTCTCGATGTAATTGTTCCCCTCTCATAAACACCCTGGCCTTGGGCTCCTAATCAGAACACTGTTTGGGCTTCTGCCCGAATCAGTGCTTCCTGAATAGCTATTCTTATTGATCTCAATAAAGGCTTGTTTTGTCTCACTTTGGCCTTCTATTTTTAGGTTAACAACAGGAAGAAGAAAAGTGAGCAAAATGACATAGAAATTTTAAGATTAGGATCAGGAAGAAAAGAATAGATATGGGAGACAGCAAAAATACAGGTAATTGGAGTGCCTAAAGAAGAAAACTAGAAAAAGAAAGAGAAAGATTATTTAAAGATATAATTTAAGACAACTTTCCAGAAATTAAAACCTTGAATCTACAGATTGAAAACAAACCAGCTACCAGAAAATAATGACAAAGAAAAATAAACTGAGACATATACTAATAAATGTTATTTGACTTTAGAAATAAAGAAATAATTTTGGGGGGAGGGTAGGCAGATGAGAAGATCAGTTCATATATAAGGAGAAAATTTAGGACAAATTCAGATCCTATATGAGGGCCAAGTAACTGCTTCAAAGATCTCAAGAAAAGAGCAATCCACCTGTTAGAATGGCTGCTGTCAACAGCCCAGAAAACAACGCGCACCGGTAAGGATGTGGAGAAAGTGGGACCCTGGTGCTCTGTTGGTGAGAACGACATTGGTGCCATTACTGGGGAACACAGTATGGAGGGCTCCTTAATTAATCAAAATAGAGCTACCTCGTGATCCAGCAATTCCACTTTTAGGAATGTATCCAAAAGATTTCAAAACAGGATCTCAATTAATAGTTGTCACCCATGTTCACTGTGGCCTTATCGTTCACAATAGTCAATAAGTGGGAGCAACCAAATGTTCCTTGACAGTGGCACAGGTAAGTCACATGGCACGTACACATAGTGCGATATCACGCAGCCTTAGAAAGGCGTTCCTGTCAGACGCTGCAGTGTGGGTGGGTCTCAAGGACATTATGCTAAGCAAAATAAGCCAGTCACAAAAGGAAAAATACTATATGATTCCACTCGTTTGGAGCTTCTACAGGAGTCACCATCATGGAAACAGAAAGCAGGTAGGGCTGAGTGGGGACAGTAGGTGCAATGGGTATTGCGGTTCAGTTTTGCAAGATGAAGAAGTTCTTAGATCTGTTGCACAATGTGAATGTACTTAACACTACCGAACCTGATGCTTAAAATGGTTAAGATATTAAATTTGATATTATGTGTTTTTACCACAATAGAAAAAAGAAATCTAATAGTTTTTTACCCAAATTGTCATTCCAGTATAAAGGTAACAAACATTTTTGAAGAGGCAGTATTATTCCCATAAGCCTTCTGGCAAAAACCAGTAAGTGACAGACTTCAATGACCAGTAGAGAGGATGAAAATTAGATCCACACCTCCACACATGGTCAGGAAGTTTCAAAATACTTGGAAAAAGAGAAGACCATAACAGTTTTCAGAGAGCAAAGGCTCAAGAGTCAGGATGCACTAGGTTTCTCAACAGCAGTGCCAGACGACTACGTGGAGCAAATGTCTTCAAATTCCCAGGGAAAAGGATGCCCAGAATGGAATGACCTCCAAGGAGAATGAACACGCTTTTAGACACGCAAGTTGGTGCAAACATTTACCTGCTCGGTACCTTTCCTCGGGAGGCAGGTCTAGGACTTGCTAGTCAAAAGCAGGAGAAAGAAAGCCCTCGGGGCCAGGAAGATGGGTTACGTGGAAGGGGAGCAGAAAGGGAGGTTCGGTGGCTGGGGAGGACATCCCACGAGGACAGGGTGCTCAGAAACAGATGGGCCCAGGCGACACTGCGGCTCGGCCCCTCCGGGAAAGCTCTCATCCCCAGGACAAAGCTGACCGAACTCCCCATGAATCCGACATTTTGAAAGGAGATAAACATATCTGGGAGAAAGTTGGGGTGAACGTTGTGATAAATACATAGAAAACGAAACAGATGAGGGGAAAGGACAATTGTGGAGCCTAGCAAAGGAAAGAGCAAGCTCTTAGAGTGCACTGCATGGCTCACTGAGAGCAGCCTTTACTTACTAGCAGGTAACACAAGTAAACTGTGTGCAGATCGGATCAAAGCGAGGATTTAGCAAGGCCTGGAGGATGGAGAGGTGGATAGTGTCTATGTGAGTGCAAGGGATGGGGCTCTGGGAGAGGAGCTGCGGCCTGTTTGCATGTGGAAAGTCAGTAAGAGATGACGCTGAAGCCAGAAACTCAAGGAGCGCTGTAGCGTGATCCCTCCCTAAAAGGAAAGATCAGAGAACCCCCGGAAGGGTTGCCTGTGGTCGCCTCGGGGAAGAGGAAGCGGGGACTGCCTCTTTAAACTGGGTGCCTCGGCGACTTTATAGAAGTAAACGCTGGAATAACCAGAGCAGCAGGGAGCAGTTGCTACAGGTGCGGAGGGCCAGCGTGAGCGACACGGCTCAGTGAACTAGTGAACTGACAGTCTCCGAGTCTTAGGAAAAGCTTTCTGCAGCAGATGGAGCTCCAGTGGGGATCGAGTGGTGGCAGCTGGAACAGCTGGCGAGTTGCCAAAGCAAGCAGGGTAACCGTCCAAGGCAGACAGGTTCTCACAGCAACACCGGTCGAAACCAGAGATGAGAGAGAGACCACTTGCATCCAGACTGAGCCGTGAGGGCCAAGCTGGAGCTGTTCGCTCCCTGTGGACAAAGCTCAGCAGGAAGCCCGGAGAAGCCGCAGGAAGGAGAGAGCATCTTCGCAGGAAGGAGAGAGAGCACCTTCGTGGGCTCCGGCGGCCGGCAGAAGAGCTGGGCCACGAAAGGAGCACGAAAGGAGCGAATGAGAACCAGCAACAGCGCTCAGCTGCAAACCAAGCCAAGTCCTTGCTGAGATTCAAGAAGCAGAGGCTGAGCTGCAGAACCAGACGCTCCGTAGCCTTCATTGCTTCCGGGGCCATGCCACGCGCTGCCCCGCTGCACACAGAGCAGCCCAGACAGGATCCCTGCAGGGAACCGAGAGCTCCCTGGAGGCTGCTCCTCAGAGGCCTCCGCCTGCCTCCGGGTGTGCAGGCCTGAGCCCGCCTGAAGCTGGTCCTGCGCCTCCTACCTGCCCCACCGCCATTCTTTCTCTTCCTGTGGTGGGAGAGCCGGGCCTGGAGATGGCTCTGTGCCTGGAGGGGTCACGCAGGAGCCTCCTTCAGTGCTTCTGGTCTGAGCCTCACTAGGTCCGTCAGCGGACCCTGAGCCCCCCCCGCCCCCCGCCCTTTGCAGGGCCTGGCCATTTGTTAAGGCATGTTTTCTGTTTGATTTTTTAATTTTTGTGAGAGTTTATTTGAACCCAGCTGAGGGAGCAGTATCTCAAAGGCCTGGAGAATAAGTTGTGGAGGTGAGTTTTGACTGAGGGTAGGAATGAGGATTTTCCATCAAGCTCAGCAAGTCTATGGCTTCAGGGATTGGGGATTGTGCCAACCTAGCAGAGAGGCACTTGGAATTTCAAACTATTTCCATCTGGCCTTGTCCATTGCAGCGCCCCAGGCACGCAGGTGTGAAGCCATCCATAGTTCTCATTTGGAAGGAAAATGAGCTCTCACTAAAGTGACTAAAAACCAGAGAGCCCGTGTGTTCGACAGCGGTGGACTGAGGGCCAGAGAGCAGAGAGGCATGGCTCAGGGCGCACAGCCAGCGAAGGGAGCCGCCGGAGCCTGGCGAAATGTGCAAATCAGTTTTCTCCAACTCAAGTCCCATCTTAATTAAACTAGAAAGTTCACTGGCCGAGGGGGTCCACTGCTAATTGCTTAAAAAACTCTTTCCATGAAGTAGTTATTGGGCGTGCTTGAATTTTCTTAATAATTGAGCTTAAATATTAAAGCCTTTTATGGACTGAACTGCATCGCCCCCAAATTGATATGTTGGAGCCTTAACCTCTAATGTAACTGTGTTTGGACACAGGACCTTTAAAGAGGTAATTCAGGTTAAATGAGGTCAAAGGGGCCCAACCCAGTGGGGTCAGGTCCTCATACGGAGAGGGGATGCCAGACCTCTGTCTTCCTCTCCTCTCTCTCTCTCTCTCTCTCTCTCTATATATATATATATATATATATCCCTATCTCCCCCCCCTCTATATATATGTATATATATATATCCCTATCCCTATCTCTCTCTATCTCTGTCTCTCTCTCTGTCTCTCTCTCTCTTTCTCTCTCTCTCTCTACAGAAGGAAGGCCATGTCGCACAGTGAGGAGGCGGGCGTCTGCAGCCAGGTGGAGAGGTCTCCCACACACCAGCCCTGGGTGTCCTGGCCGCGCCCCTCCAGCCCTGGAGCCGTGAGGAACGGGTTCCTGTTGTCCAGGCTCCATTCCGCCCAGCAGACTAATGAATAGACAGCCCCTTTGAAGTCAGACACCTGCTTCTACCCGCCCCCCCGCCCCCCATTCCATGAGGCTATGACCTTGGGCAGGTCGCGAAGCCTCTGAGCTTCAGGCTCCTGGCCAGTGAGGACCTGTGAGCCCGTCCACGGGGCGGGCCAGAGCGTGG
>NW_005370273.1:909151-909356 GCF_000412655.1 Myotis brandtii
AGGGCTCAGCCACAGCAGCCGGAGGCCCAGCGTGGGGGCTGCCCCTCGCAGCGCGTGGACCCCGCAGCCAAGACCCCGGCCACTGCTCTGTGTCCAGGAGGACATGGCAGACCCTCTGGCTCCCTGGTGGGGGCTCTCCTCTGGGCTCCCCGCCCACCCAGGAGCCCCCCAGTGAGACGGAGCCTGCCCCACCTCCCCCCGGCAG
>NW_005370273.1:909465-915038 GCF_000412655.1 Myotis brandtii
CGGCGCTGCCCTCTGTCTGGCAGCTCTCTCAGCTGCGCCCGGAGAAACTCGTCCACACGTTAAGCCTGGATGTCAGCGAGGGATGACCGAGCACACGAGGTCCGCTGAGGCCGCGGCTGGCCTGTTTCAACGACTCCATCTCCCTGGTGTTTCCCGGGCCTCATCGCCTCCCTTCTTTCCGGCAGGGATCTGACTCCCCACCACCGCCCGGGAGGGGAGGGAGCAGGTGAAATGCTTACCAGCCTGAAGGCCGACATCCTGCGACAGCGACAGCCACGCTCAAAGCCTGTGCAGAGAGAGGGCAGGCCATCAGTCCTCGCCCTGACCGCCCTGCAGGGCTCACTCCTCTTACTGTCACTCCTGCCGCACTGATCTCTCTCCGGCGAACTGCCCCCAACCGAGGGCGTGTCTCACCCAGTGTAGCGAGCGGTGTGTTCATGTGTCCACTGGTCTTTCTTTTTTACAGGCTCGTGTTTGTCGAGTGCTTTTCACGGGCATTGATTTTGGTATTTTATTGAAAGGCACAGCGTGCCCTAGGAGGTGGGCAGCTGCCAGGTTAGGCTCGGCTGCAGAAGCAGGAAAACCCCAATGCCTCCGTGGCTCTAGCAATGAAGGTTGCGGTCTTGTCCACATCACAGGACAGGTGGTTCCTTCTCTGGGCTCTGACCTGGGACTCAGGTGTGTTCCGTCCTGTGGCTCGGCCAGCTTGTTGGTTCACGGTCACCTCCGTTCATCCAATCAGCCTGGAGCCTGGGGCCTGGGGCCTGGGGTCTGGGGCCTGAGGCCTGGGGCTGGGGCCTGAGGCCTGGAGACTCCCACCTTGAGTGTGGACTTAGTGATCCACTTCTGACAAATGTGATCAGGGCGGAGCGGTGACCACAGCTTCTAAGCTGGGAGTGACAGGCTCTGTGCTCCCTGCTCTCGCTCAGACGCCCCGGCTACCATGTCTGAGGACTCGGCAGCCCTAAGCAAAGGCCATGTGGTGAGGAACGAGGTCTCTAGTCCACAGTCAATGATCTCGATCTCGGAAGCAGATCGTCCAGCCCCAGGCAAGGGGTCATCCCCACGACTGAAACTTGTTATGTCTGAATTTTACTCCCCCCACATTCCTGTGTTGAAGTCCTAGCCCCTCGCTCCTCAGAACGGGACTGTATTTGGGGACAAGGCCTTTAAAGAGGTGACGAGGTTAAAGCAAAGCTGCTAGGGTGGGTCCTAATCCAACAGAAGAGGAAGAGGTACCAGAGGTGCGCATGCATAGAGGGGTGACCACATGCGCACAAAGCAGCCAGCGGGCAGCTGTCTGAAAGCCGGGAAGAGGCCTCCACAAAACAACCTCCCAGCACCTTGGCCTTGGCTTCCAGCTGCCGCGCCCTCAGAACATAAGTTCCGCCCAAGCAAACTATACAAACCTCATGAGGGTCCCGGCCCAGAAGTGACAACTAAGCTGCTCTTAGATTTGTGACCCTCAGAAACTGTGAGAGAATAAATATTTGCAGTTTAAGCTGCAAAATGTTGGAGTAATTTGTGATGCAGCAATAAATAGCTAATACAGGTCTCACATCTTCATTCATCCTCACTCTTCTGGACTTTTCTCCCCGCAGAGAGATAAATTCAGGCCTTGTCTACTCTAAAATGAAGTTTCTTGGCCTCATTGACACCTCCCAGTTATTGTCCTCCTCTTGTTTTTGCCCCAGAGCTGAGTTGCTTGAAAAAGTTGCCCAAGATCCTAGATGGTAGCAGGGTAGGTAGAAGCTACACTAACCCCCTCCCAGGATCAAACTGGAATTACAACTAAATTATATAAAAATCATCCTCAATAACCAACCGAAGACTAGCTGAAGAGAAGCCGTATAACCAAGGATTTACAGAAGTCACATCAAGATTGGCAGCAAGGGCTGGCCAGGCTCCCACAGGCAGTGGCTGAGGTGCAGGAGGAATATCTCAGCTGAGGGGAGCTCCCCCTGAGAAGGGTGGGGCCTAAACCCCAAGGTGGGCTCCCCAGCCCAGTGCATGAGAGCCAGGAAGAAGCAGCCACATGATATCCAGCTGTGAAAAGAAGCAGGGTTTCTGTCTGCCAGGTGGAGATGGCTAGAGACACAGGCACCCTCTTAAAGGGCCAGTGCACAAAATTCCATTCACAGCCGCTCACCCTGGGCTTCAGCAGAAGGAGGGCAGAGCGGACTAGAGTTTCAGAAGAAGTCTGGGGTTTGTGGCTCTGGGGAGACAGCTGAAGGGTCAGCCACTCAGATCCATGTGGAGTCATTCCCTCACACCAGAGACACCATCCTCCCGGGCAGAGCACTCCCATCCACGGGGCATCGGCATGGAGGGAAGCAATAGCCCCACCCCCTGGAATTTCTCTCACCTCACCCTGTGGACCTTACACCCTGCTGAGAAGTTCAGCCAGGGGCTCTTCCCATGACAGCCTAACCGGCAGCCAGCAGGTGGAGGCAGGTAGAGCCAGATCTCTGGGTGCTTTGGGTCTTTTGCTGCACAACCCTGAGCCCGGTGCTGGTAAAAGTCAGCTTTGGTGCACAGCTTGGTCCTTTCTGTGTGCACCCAGAGCCAGAAGAGGCAGCCACAAACTGTGGATCACTGATACCTCCACTCAGGTGCCCAGGATCAGCCACAGGCAGCATATGACATTGGCCTGCATCAGAGTCCTTCCCAAGAGCCCCTGAACCAACACACCCAGTGGCCAGCTTCAGACAACACAGAGCAGGACCCAGTAAGCTTCCCAAGCAGCACACCCACAGGGAGATCTCAGCAGGCACCATCCCTGCTGAGGCGGATTCTGCTCCGTGGTCAGCACTTGCACAGCAGCTTGCCTGCCACGCTGGGGGTTAAGCCTCACAGTCAGCCAGCCTGAGGGTCAATCCCATGCACAAATGGGCCAATAGCAATCAAGACTCAATTTTAACAGGAGGGCTCATATAACCCACACAAAGGGCATCCTGAGAGCACCCAGCTCAGGAGATCAAGGAGACTGTTCCCCTGGATCCCACAGGACACCTACTACATAAGGCCACCCTACCATGACTGGGAGTCATAGCAGATCTACCTAATACATAGAAACAAACACAAAGAGACAGCCAAAATGGGGAGACAAAGAAACAGGCCCCAAATTAAAAAACAAGAGAATTCTCCAGAAAAAGAGCTAAATGAAATGAAGGCAAGCAATTTATCAGATATAAAGTTCAAAGTAATGGTTATAAGGATGCTTAACAGCTTTAAATGGACATAGATATTATAAAAAAGGACCCATCAGAAATTAATAATACAATATCTGAAATGAAGAATACACTGGAAGGAATAAACAGCAGGTTGGATGAAGCAGAAGATCAAATTGGCAATTTGAAAGACAAAGTAGGGGGAAAACCCCAATGAGAGCAGCAAAAAGAAAAAATATATATATGAATATTTTAAGGGACATTTGGGACAACATGAAGCATAACAATATCCACATCATAGGGGTACTAGAAAGGGAAAAGAGAGAACAAGAAATTAAGAACCTATTTGAAGAAATAATGACTGAAAACTTTCCTAACTTGGTGAAGAAAAAAGACACACAAGTCCAGGAAGTGTGGAGAGTCCCAAACAAGATCAACCCAAAGAAGCCCACACCAAGACATATCATAATGAAAATGGCAAAGATTAAAGACTAAAAGAGCATTTTAAAAGCTGCAAGAGAAAGGCAGTTAGTCACCTACAAGGGAGCGCCCATAAGACTGTCAGCTGATTTTTCCATGGAAACATTTCATGCCAGAAGGGATTGGCATGAAAAATTCAAAGTGATAAAAAGCAAGGACCTACAACCAAGACTAGTTTACCCAGTAAGGCCATCCTTTCTGTGTGCACCCAGAGCCAGAAGAGGCAGCCACAAACTGTGGATCACTGATACCTCCACTCAGGTGCCCAGGATCAGCCACAGGCAGCATATGACATTGGCCTGCATCAGAGTCCTTCCCAAGAGCCCCTGAACCAACACACCCAGTGGCCAGCTTCAGACAACACAGAGCAGGACCCAGTAAGCTTCCCAAGCAGCACACCCACAGGGAGATCTCAGCAGGCACCATCCCTGCTGAGGCGGATTCTGCTCCGTGGTCAGCACTTGCACAGCAGCTTGCCTGCCACGCTGGGGGTTAAGCCTCACAGTCAGCCAGCCTGAGGGTCAATCCCATGCACAAATGGGCCAATAGCAATCAAGACTCAATTTTAACAGGAGGGCTCATATAACCCACACAAAGGGCATCCTGAGAGCACCCAGCTCAGGAGATCAAGGAGACTGTTCCCCTGGATCCCACAGGACACCTACTACATAAGGCCACCCTACCATGACTGGGAGTCATAGCAGATCTACCTAATACATAGAAACAAACACAAAGAGACAGCCAAAATGGGGAGACAAAGAAACAGGCCCCAAATTAAAAAACAAGAGAATTCTCCAGAAAAAGAGCTAAATGAAATGAAGGCAAGCAATTTATCAGATATAAAGTTCAAAGTAATGGTTATAAGGATGCTTAACAGCTTTAAATGGACATAGATATTATAAAAAAGGACCCATCAGAAATTAATAATACAATATCTGAAATGAAGAATACACTGGAAGGAATAAACAGCAGGTTGGATGAAGCAGAAGATCAAATTGGCAATTTGAAAGACAAAGTAGGGGGAAAACCCCAATGAGAGCAGCAAAAAGAAAAAATATATATATGAATATTTTAAGGGACATTTGGGACAACATGAAGCATAACAATATCCACATCATAGGGGTACTAGAAAGGGAAAAGAGAGAACAAGAAATTAAGAACCTATTTGAAGAAATAATGACTGAAAACTTTCCTAACTTGGTGAAGAAAAAAGACACACAAGTCCAGGAAGTGTGGAGAGTCCCAAACAAGATCAACCCAAAGAAGCCCACACCAAGACATATCATAATGAAAATGGCAAAGATTAAAGACTAAAAGAGCATTTTAAAAGCTGCAAGAGAAAGGCAGTTAGTCACCTACAAGGGAGCGCCCATAAGACTGTCAGCTGATTTTTCCATGGAAACATTTCATGCCAGAAGGGATTGGCATGAAAAATTCAAAGTGATAAAAAGCAAGGACCTACAACCAAGACTAGTTTACCCAGTAAGGCCATCATTTTAAAAAGAAGGAAAAATAAAGAGCTTCCCAGACCAAAAAAAAAAAAAAAAAAAGTTAAAGGAGTTTGTTACCACCAAACCAGTATTGTAAGAAATGTTAAAGAGCCTGCTAGAAGAAGATGAATAAATGGCAATAAATATGTTCCTATCATTAATCACTTTAAATGTACATGGCTTAAATGTTCCAATAAAAAAAATCATATGGTAGCTGAATGGTTAAGAAAACAAGACCCTTGCCCTAACCGGTTTGGCTCAGTGGATAGAGTGTCGGCCTGCGGACTGAAGGGTCCCAGGTTTGATTCTGGTCAAGGGCGTGTACCTTGGTTGCGGGCACATCCCCAATAGGGGGTGTGCAGGAGGCAGCTGATCGATGTTTCTCTCTCATCGATGTTTCTAACTCTCTATCCCTCTCCCTTCCTCTCTGTAA
>NW_005370273.1:915088-940408 GCF_000412655.1 Myotis brandtii
CTCTCTGTAAAAAAAAAAAAATCAATAAAATATTAAAAAAAAAAAAAAACAAGACCCATATATATGCTGTCTACAAGAGACCCACTTCAGAACTAAAGATACACACAGACTAAAAGTAAAGAGATGGAGAGACGATCTTTGATGGCGACCAGCAGGAAGGTAGGGAGGGAGAGAGTGTGAGAGCGCAAGGAAGTGATAGAGGAGTGTGTGGACATGTGTGGTGTGTGTGTATGAGCTAGGGACAGTTAGATTCTGCAGGTCTTCTAAGGGGCTGCTAAACCGGGCAGTCTTAGGCGGCGGAGTCCAGCTCCCGGCGCGGACACTCCTAGGCGGCCAGCCCAGGCACAGCGACCACGCCATCTTGGGAAACAGAGCTGCTTGAGACTAGGATCCTGGCCTCAGCACCACCCAGTCTGATCTCAGACGCATACCAGGACCCTGCAGCCACTGGGGACAGAGACCTGCGACCACAGCTACAGACCTGCGGACACCAAAAGTTCGGAGATCCCCGCGGCAGATCCGTGAGTAACAGAGCCCATCCCCCCTTCCCGCAGGTTCGCGGGCAGCGCCATAGTAACTGATAGACCCGCCCCTTGCCGGGGCCTCAGCGCTGCAGGAACTTTGGCCTGGAAGTGCGCGAGCACCTTGGAACTGATCCTGCGCGCACTTTGGGCTTCGGAGCCCTGGGCTGGGAGCAATCGCGCGAACGGGAATTTGTCTGCCTAGCACAGGCCCAAGGATCCCTTTTCTCGGGGCAGGAGGCAGCACCAAGCACCAGTGACTTGACTGTGTTTCTTATCACCTGCGCCTGAGATCCTGATTCCCTGTGCATTCATACTAAGAGCCAGTGAATCCAATTCCTGGTGCAAGGGCACACAGGGACCCTGATTCTCAAGGCGAAGTCGCGCAAAGCAACAGAGACTCTGATACTGGACTCTTGGGGAACTCTGACTCCTGGCGCATGCTAGGGGGCTCTGGTTTTCAACACGCTCCAGGGGGGTCTCTATTTCAGCACGGTGCATGCAGGGTCCCTAATTCTAAGGGCACATACGAGGCCACATTGAGCGCTGGCAACACTGACTCAGAGCGAGCCTGGTTCCCACCAACCAACAACAACCACACATCTTAGTGTCAGAGCTCTTCAGTGACACTAAGGTGGTGGGAGGCTCCCACTGCACACGGCCCAGGCCCACGCAACCCGACCTTTGATCCATCGGGAGATAAGCAGAATGAAGAAACGACACAACACCCAGAGGAAAGACAATGAGGAATCACCAAGAAAGGAAATTAATGAAGTTGAAGCGTGCAACATGACAGAAAAAGAATTCAGAATAATGGTTGTACAATTCATTCACCGGATGGATGAGAAAATCAACAACCTATGCAAGAATCAGGAAGAAATGAAAAGTGATATAGCTACAATCAAAAACACCATGGAAAGTTTCAACAGCAGGCTGAAAGAAGCAGAGGACCGAATTAGTGAGTTAGAAGATAAGGCAGAGAAACAAGCTCAATCTGAACAGCAACTGGAGAAAAAAATTAAAAAACAGGAGGAGAGCCTAAGGGAGCTTCGGGACAACATGAAACGAAGTAACATACGCATAATAGGGCTGCAAGAGGGACAAGAAGAGCAGCAAGGATTAGAAAATCTATTTGAAGAAATAATGACAGAAAACTTCCCAGATATGGGGAAGAAAAAAGTTACACAAGTACAGAGAGTCCCAGGCAAGATGAACCCCAAAAGACCCACACCAAGACACGTCATAATAACGATGGCAAATGTACAAGACAAAGAGAGAATCTTAAAGGCTGCAAGAGAGAAACAGAGAGTTACCTACAAAGGATCCCCCATCAGATTATCAAACGATTTCTCAACAGAAACACATCAGGCCAGGAAAGAATGGACAGAAATTTACAAAGTGATGCAAAGCAAAGGACTGAATCCAAGAATACTCTATCCAGCAAGGCTATCATTCAAAATTGAAGGGGAAATAAGAAGCTTCACAGACAAAAAAAGGCTAAGGGAGTTCATCACCACCAAGCCAGCAATGCAAGAAATGCTAAAGGGACTGGTGTAAAAAGAAGAAATAAAAAGCCCAGAAAGAAAACAGCCACACAAAAAAAGAAATGGCTACAAACAAGTACCTTTCAATAATAACTTTAAACGTAAATGGACTAAATGGTCCAATCAAAAGACATCGAGTGGCTGAATGGATAAAAAAACATGACCCATACATTTGCTGTTTACAAGAGACCCACCTCATTAGAAGGGACTCACACAGACTGAAAGTGAAGGGATGGAAAAATATCTTTCAGGCAAATGGAAATGAAAAAAAAGCTGGGGTAGCAATACTTATATCCGACAAAATAGACCTCAAAGTGAAGGCCATAACAAGAGATAAGGAAGGCCACTTCATAATACTAAAGGGATCAATACAACAAGAGGATATAACCCTGATAAACATATATGCACCCAATGCAGGAGCACCCACATACATAAAAGTAAAGAGATGGAAAAAGACATTCCATGCAAATGGAAAAGGAAAAAAAGCTGGGGTAGTAATACTTATATCTGACAAAACATACTTTAAATCAAAGGCTATAGTGAAAGACAAAGTAGGATACATAATGATAAAGGGAGCAATCAAACAAGAGGATTTTAACACCCAATTGACATCAGTGGATAGATCTTCCAGACAACACAACAAGGAGATGGCAGCCTTAAATGACTCACTAGATCAGATGCTTCCATTGACATCTTCAGAGCATTTCACCCTAATGCAGCAGAATATACATTCTTTTCAGGTGCACATGAAACATTTTCTAGGATAGGCCACATGTTAGGACACAAAAGAAGTCTCAATACATTTAAGAAGATTGAAATCATATCAAGCATTTTCTCTGACCATAATGCTATGAAACTAGAAATCAGTCGCAAAGAAAAAAAAAAACCTGAAAAACAGACAAGACATGAAGGCTAAATAACATATTACTAAACAATGAGATCAGGGAATAAATCTAACGACATTTTGAAATAAACGAAAATGAGAACATAACAACCCCAAATCTATGGGACACCAGGAAAGCAGTCCTAAGAGGAACATTCACAGCATTACAAGCCTACCTCAAGAAACAAGAAAAATCTCAAAAAAATAAAATGACTTTACATTAAAGGAACTTGAAAAAGAACAACAAACAGAGTCTAAAGTGACCAGAAGGAAGGAAATAATAAAGATCAGAACAGAAATAAACAAAATAGAGCCTAAAAAATACAAAAGATCAATAGCTGTTTCATTATAAAGATAAGCAAGTTTGACAAGCCTTTAGCCAGACTCATCAAGAAAAAAAAATAGAAAAGACCCAAATAAACAATGGGACTCCATCAAACTAAAAAGTTTCTGCTCAGCAAAGGAAACCATCCACAAAATGAAAAGACGGCCCATTGAATGGGAGAACATATTTGCCAATGATACATCTGATAGAGGTTAATATCCAAAACTTATAAAGAACTTTTATAGCTCAACACCAAGAAAACAAACAATCCAATTTAAAAAAATGGGCAAAGGACCTAAATAGACACTTCTCCAAAGAAGACAAACTGATGGTCAGTAGACATATGAAAGATGCTCAACATCACTAACCATTAGATAAATGCAAATTAATATCATAATGAGGTGTCACCTCACACGTGTCAGAATGGCTATCATCAATAAATCAACAAACAAATGTTGATGAGGATGTGGAGAAAAGGGAACCTTCATGTGCTGTTGGTGGCAATGTAGCCACTGTGAAAAGCAACATGGAGTTTCCTCAAAATTTTTAAAATGGAACTCTCTTATGACCCATTGATTCCATTTCTGGGAATTTATCAAAATAAACCCAAAATTCTAATTTAAAAGAATGTATACACCCCTATGTTCATTGCACTGTTATTTACAATAGCTAAGATTTGGAAGCAGCCCGTGTCCATCGGTAGATGAGTGAATAAAACAGCTGTGGTACATTTCCATAATGGAATACTAGGCGGCCATTAAAAAGATGGGAATTTTACCCTTTGTGACAGCATGGATGGACCAGGAGAACATTATGCTAAGTGAAATAAGCCAGTCAGAGAAAGGTGGCAAGTACCATATGATTTCACTCCTTTGTGGAATCTAACGAACAGTGTGAACTAACAAGCAAAATAGAGACGGACTCAGATAGAGAGCAGGCTGACAGCTGTTGGGGTGCATGGGGTGGCTGTTTTGGGGTGAGTGGAGGGACTGAGCAAGAAAGAATAAAAGAGAAAGAACTCATGGACACGGACAACAGTGTGGTGACTGCTGGGATTGGGTGGGGGGATGTGGAAGAGGGAACAGGGGGATAACTGGTGATGGACAAAGACTTGACTTGGCTGGTGAACACACACAGTGTACAGATGATATGAAATTGTGTACCTAAAACCCGTGTAAATTTGTTAACCAGTGTCACCCAAAAAAACTTAATAAAAAGGAGAGGGGGAGAAAAGAAAGCATTGGCCCATCATGCTGCCTCCACTATCTCACCCCTCTTGCCTCCCCAGCCCTGGTCACATGCCTGTACCCGCAAACATGACACTGACCCATCCAGGGCCAATGCTGTCCGAGTCCTATAGCTTCACTTGTTCTTGCTCGCCATGCGCTCTTTCCTAACCACATCCCCTTGGCTTCTAAATGACTTCATTTCCCTGCCTTCCTTTTGCCTCTGGGACACCTTCAATCCTGCCCTAAGGACCTTTCCCTCGCCTTGGCCTCTTGGTGTCTGAGGGACATGCTAATTGCTTTTTTGTCCTGTCTGGCATGCCTCCCTCTGATTCCTTTTAGGAAAATTCTCCTCCCCTTCTCTACACTGTTTTTCTGATGGTGACCATGAATTATGATACCCCAGAGAAGGCATAAGATCCAAGCAAGGACCAATCATAGGTTTTCCCTGTCATGTTCTAAATTGGGGGTTGGCTTTCCTCTTCAGTCTGAAAGTTATGCCAGGACTGCCAGGGGCTATGGCCCTATTTTTCTGAAAATAGCTGGTTTGAGAGAATAAAGTTGGCAGGAAGAGAGGGAAGGAGACAAAAGACAGAAACCCTGTCTCTGCTTTTCTGTACTTTGATTATTTGAGCTAAGCTATTTGGATTCTGTCATCAAACAGAAATCCTCACTAACCTGGTGGCCCGCATTCTATTCTCTTTCAGCCTGCCCAGTCCCATTTTGCATTTCCAGCTTTTGCCAGGGCCATTGTCAGAGTCAAAGCACCACTGAGTTTCAACTCATTGTTTCCAACCTTCATCTTTATTCTGAGCTCCTGACACACCAAGGTCTGTTGCTTCAGCCATCTCCAGCAGATATGCCATGGGCTTATCAAACTCAACAGGACCACAGCAACTCATCTCCTCCATCCCCAAACATGCTCTTTCCCTGCATTCTTTTAGTTGTTGTTGTTAATCCTCACCCAAGGATATCTTTCCATTGATTTTTAGAGAGAGTGGAAGAGAGATGGGAAGACAGAGAGAAACATCAATGTGAGAGAAACACATCGATTGGTTGCCTCCTGCACGAGCCCTGACAAGAGCCAGGGCCCGAGGATCCTGCAACCAAGGTACGTGCCCTTGACTGGAATCGAACCTGGGATCCTTTGGTCTACAGGCCAATGCTCTATCCACTGAGCCAAACTGGCTAGGGCTTCCCTGCATTCTTAATGTCAAAAAATGAAACTATCAATTGTTGAAGAAAGCACTTGGGTCTTCCTAGTATCCTCATATTAAAATGATTGCTAGGAACTGAATATTTTCTCTTAAAAACTTGAAGGTTCGTTGCCCAGCATGGCTCAGTGCTTGAGCATCAACCTATGAACCAGGAGGTCATAATTCGAGTCCTGGTCAGGGCACATGCCTGGGTTGTGGGCTCGAGCCGCAGTGTGGGGTGTGCAGGAAGCAGCCAATCAGTGATTCTCTCTCATCATTAATGTTTCTATCTCTCTCTCCCTCTCCCTTCCACTCTCCAAAAATCAATAAAAATATTTTTTAGAAGAAACATTTCTAAATAACATGAGTCAAATAAGTCTTAAGAAACATTTAAAAATATTTTCCACTAAATAGAACCAATTATAGAACCTATCAAAATTTGTGGAATGCAGTGAAAGCAGTGTTCAGAGGGAATACATTTTATAATATTGAATACATATATTAAAAAAGAAAAAATATCTAAAATAAATAATCTAAGCTTCCACCTTAGGAAACTATAGAAAGAAGAACAATATAATCTAAAAGCAAGAATAAGAAAATAGGTAATAAAAATTAGAGCAGAAATCATATGAAATTAAAAATAGAAATCAATAGAGAAAATCAATGAAACAAAAATCTGGTTCTTTTAAAACATTGACAAACTGATAATGTCAGGCTAACCAAGAAAAAAGAGATAACACTACAAATCTCAATTATAAGAAATGAAAAAGGGACAACCCTTGGACAATTAATCTGATCTCCTAGCTCTATAGATATAAAGACACAGATAGATTAAAAGTAGAGAAACAGAGAAAGATATACCATCTAATACTAACCGAAGGAAAGCTGGAGTAGCTCTACAAATTTTCAGAGCAAGAAAAATTATGAGAAATAAAGAGGGTAGTTATTGAATACTTAGCTATTGAATACTTAGCCTTTGAAAGGATAATAAAGGAATATTATGAACAACTCTATACCTACAAATATAAGATGAAATGAACCAATTCTCTGAAAGATACAATCTATCAAAACTCACACAACGAGAGGTTTTTAATCAAGATGGTGGGATACCTAAATGGGTTACTCAAATCCTCCCACAACAACATCAAAATCACAACCTAACTACAGAACAACCATCATATAGAACCACCTGAAATCTAGCTGAACACGAATCCTACACATAAGACTATAAAGAACAACCACATTGAGAATGGTAGGAGGGGAAAGAGAGGGAACATGTTGGGCCCACACCAAAGTGTGGCAATTAAAAATCAGGAGGAATATCTCAGCTGCAGAGATTCCTCCTGAAAAGTGAGAGGTCCCAAGCCCACACCTTGCCCTCCAGTGCATGATTCCAGTGCCAGGGAGAGAAGTCCCAGGAACTGCTGGCTGTAAAAACTGTTTAGTGAGACAAGAGCTGCTGAAGACCCAGGCATGGACTTACTCGAACTCACTTGCTCTAGTGCTGCAGCAGCAGCTCGAAAGGCATAAGGACATAGGGGGAGAAACGGAATTGTCTAGCAACAGGGCAAGAGTTGTAGGGGCAGCTTTCTCCCAGACAGAAGTGCTGGCAGAGGCCATTGTTCCTCTTCTGAGCCCTCCCCTCACAGAGTCTCCATCAACCTAGCTCACACTGTTATTCATTGAAACCCTACCACACCCAACTTTTAGGCCCACACAAGCTATTTCCAGTTGCTTTTTCATTCAAATGGCCTGTCTTGGTTCATGCTTTGGACTTTCCTAAAATCTCTCAAACAAGCGGCATCTGGCTTCAGTGTACCCTGTACCTCTTGCTATGTGGTCCCAGGCCTGGCACCAACAGCAACTGGCCTTGGTTCATAGCTTGGCCTCTCCTGGGCACCTCCAAGCTCAGCACAAGTCGCAGCCATCTGTAGATTACTTTGCAACTCATGCTGGGCAGAACACAGGCAGTGGCTGACCTTGGCTTTCACCTCCAAGGAGACCCCAGAGAACTGCAGCCAGTGGACAGCTTCAGACCACAACCACCTCCACAAGCCACACACTCAAGAGACAAACTCAACAGGCGCCAGAGACCTGCCGAAGTAAGTCCTGCTCTGTGGGGTCAGCCCCTGCACAGCTGATCCTCCATGGTGTTCACAGTCAGTCACTGAAGCTGGTTGGCGTGGGGGGAAATCCCTCCCATTGAGGTGCCAACAGAAGTCAAGGCTCAACCACAACAGGAGGATATACACAGCCCACATGGGGCAGAGGGCACAAGGAATTCCTGGCTCAGGTGATCAGAGGCTGTACCACTGGACCCAACAGGACACCTACTACTCAAGGCCACTCTACCAAACCTGGGAGATGTAGCAACTCTATCTAACACACAGAAACAAACACAGGAAGATTGCCAAAATGAGGGGACAAAGAAACATGCCCCAAAATGAAAAAACAGAACAAAACGCCAGGGGGAAAAATAAACAAAATGGAGATAAGCAATCTACCAGATGCAGAGTTCAAAACACTGGTTATAAGGATGCTTAATGAACTTAGGGGAAGAGTAGATGAATTTAGTGAGAACTTAAAAAAAATAAAACACAGAAAAATGGAGTTAGAAAACATCAAAAAGGACCAGTCAGAAATAAAGAATACATTAACTAAAATGAAGAATGCATTATAGGGAATCAATAGTAGAATAGATGAAGCAGAGGATCAGATCAGAGATTGGAAGATGAGGCAGCAGAAAACACACAATCAGAACAGCAAAAAGAAAAATATCCCTTCAAAATGAGGATAGTATAAGGAGCCTCTGGAACAACTTCAAGTGTATCAACATTCACATTATGGAGGTGCCAGAAGGAGAGGAGATACAGCCAAGAATTGAAAACATATGTGAAAAAAATAATGATGGAAAACTTTCCTAATCTGGTGAAGGAAATAGACACACAAGTCCAGGAAGCTCAGAGAGTCCCAAACAAGAGGAACCCAAAGAGTCCCACACCAAGTCACATCAAATTGAAATGCCAAAGATCAAAAACAAAGAGAATATTAAAAGCAACAAGAAAAAAAATCATTTAGTTACCTACAAGGGAACTCCCTAAGACTGTGAACTGATTTCTTGACAAACTTTTCAGGCCAGAAAGGATTGACATGAAATATTCAAAGTGATGAAAAGCAAGAACCTACAATCAAGATTACTCTACCCAGCAAAGCTATCCTTTACAATTGAAGGACAGATAAAAAGCTTCCCAGACAAGAAAAATCTAAAGGAGTTCATCGCCATCAAACTAGTGTCACAAGAAATGTTAAAGGGTCTTCTTAGGAGAAGAAGAAGATGAAGAAGGAGGAGAAGGAGGAGGTGGAGGAGAAGGAGGAGAGAAGAAGGAGGAGAAGAAATAAAAAATATGAATAATAGAGTGGCAATAAATACATCTCTATCAACAATTACTTTATTTTTTAAATCTTCAAATGAGGATATGTTTATTTATTTTTAGAGAGAGGAAGGGAGAGAGAGAAAAACATCCATTGGTTGCCTCCTGTACACACCCCAACTGGGTATTGAACCCACAACCTAGGTATGTGCCCTAACCAGGAATTGAACCGGCAACCTTTTGTTGTATAGGAAGATGCTCCAATGAATTGAGCCACCCGGCCAGGGCTCAAGGATTACTTTGAATGCAAATGTATTAAATGCTCCAATCAAAAGACATATGGAGGCTGAATGGTTAAGAATACAAGACCCTTACATATGCTGTCAACAAGAGACTCACTTCAGATCTAAAGACACAGACAGACTGAAAGTAAAGGGATGGAAAAAGATATTTCATGAAAATGGAAACAAACAAAACATTGGGGTAGCAATACTTATACCAGACAAAATAGATTTTTAAAACAAAGGCTATATAACAAGAGACAAAGAAGGATCCAGTAATTCCACTTCTGAGTATTTATCTGAAGAAAATTAAAATACTAAATCAACAAAGCATATATATCCATATGTTCATTGTAGCATTATTTACAAGAGGCGAGATATGGAAACAACCTAAGTGTCCATCAGTAGATGAATGGATAAAGAAGTGGTGCATATATACAATGAAATATGACTCAGCCATAAAAAAGAATGAAACCTTGCCATCTGCAACAACATGGATGGATCTAGATAGAGGGTACTGTGCTGAGTGAAATAAGTCAGACAGAGAAAGACAAATGCCAGATGATTTCACTTACATGTGGAATCTAAAAAACAAAATAAATGAACAAGCAGAAGAACAGAAAACTCAGACACAGAGAACATTTTAATTGTTGCCAGATGGGAGGAGGTTTGGGATATGTGTGAAAAAGGTGAAGGGATTAAGAAGTACAAATTGATAGTTACAGAATAGTCATGGAAATGTAAAGTGCAGCATAGGGAATCCCATATAATAAAAGGCTAATATGCAAATTGACCGAATGGCAGAATGACTGGTCGTTATGACGCACACTGACCACCAGGGGGAAGACGCTCAATGCAGAAGCTGCCCCCTGGTGGTCAGTGCGCTCCCACAGCAGGAGCACTGCTCAACCTGAAGCCCTGATCCGGGCTCACGGCTGGTGAGCGCAGCGGCGGTGCCGGGAGCTTCTCCTGCCTCTACGGCAGTGCTAAGGATGTCCGACTGCCAGAGGGCTCCCAGACTGCGAGAGGGCACAGGCTGGGCTGAGGGACCCCTTCCCACTGGAGTGCATGAATTTCGTGCACCTGGCCTCTAGTATAGTCAATAATATTGTAATAACTATGCCTGGTGCCAGGTGGGTATTGGATTTATCAGGGTGATCACCTCATTAATTAGGTACATGTTTAATCACTGGATTTTATACCTGAAAGTAATATAATATTGTATGCCAACTGTAATTAAAAAATAAAAAATTATGTAAAGTGAAAAACTCACATAAGGAGATGATTTCACCAATGATTTCTACCAAACGTTTAAGGAAGAAATGATACCAGTTCTTTACAATATCTTCCAAGAAACAGAAACACTGAGAACACTTTCTAATTCATTCTATGAGGCCTAATAGAAAATCCCTAATACAAAAATTACCCTAATACAAAAAATTAGATAAAAGACATCAAAAGAAAGGAAAAACTAGAGGCGCTCTCCCGTCATTCCCACCCTTCAGTGCCCTATCATCCTTCGCTTGGAAGAACAGAAGCCTCCCAGGTGGACTTGCTTCTGGTCTCTCCAAAAATCATCCTTCATTCCACCAATCAAGTGATTTTTTTTTTTAATCCTCACCCAAGGATTTGTTTTTATTGATTTTAGAGGGAGGGAGGTAGAGAGAGAGAGAGAGAGAGAGAGAGAGAGAGAAAGAAACATCGATATGAAAGAGAAACATCGATCAGTTGCTTCCCATAGGCGCCCTGATGGGGGATCAAGTCCACAACCTAGGTATGTACTCTGATCAGGAATGGAACCTGCAACCTTTTGGTGTACAAGATGACATCCAACCAACTGAGCCACTCGGGCAGGGCCCACCATCCAAGTGATCTTTAGAAGATGCAAAAAACTGGCCATGTCTTGCACCTTCACAGCTAAGAACGTGCCATGCTTTTATGGTATTCAAGGTTTTTCAGAATCATAATGTTTTCAGCTTGCCTTGTATCTCACCTCTTCCCCCAGGTTGCACTGAATTTCATGCAATTCCTGAAATGTCCCATATCTTCTCTTACTTCACTGTCTCTGTACTGGATCTGATATGAGTGTGGAAGGAACACACACACATGCACATATGTACATACATACATACAGGCACAGACATCCTCACATGCAGCAGCAGCAGCAATTTTCTACCTCAGCACTTAATCCTGTTTTTATGTGGCATTTCCCATAAAACGCCACATAAAAACAGTTTCTCTCCCATATTGTGAGAAACTTAAGAGCAGGACTGTGCCTTATTTATCCCAATAAGGGCTCAGGACATGCTTGCTGAATGTAGGTATGTATGGGTGGGTGGATGGATGGATGGGTGGATGGATGGATAGGTGGGTGGTAGGTTGGATGGATGGATGAAGGGTGGGAGGGAGGGAGAGCTGGATGGGTGGGTGGATGGATGGATGGATGGATGGATAATAAATGGATAAGTGAGTGGGTAGGTGGATGCATGGATGGATGGATGGATAGGTGGGTGGACGGTTGGGTGGGTGGATGGATGGGTGGGTGGATGGATGGATGATGGATGGATGGATAGGTGGGTGGTGGATAGATGGATGGATGGATGGATAGGTGGGTGGTGGATAGATGGATGGATGGATGGATAGGTGGATGGTGGGTAGATGGATGGATGGATGGATGGATAGGTGGGTGGTAGGTGGATGGATGGATGGATGGATGCCTGGGTTGCATGTGGGCTCAATCCCCAGGATGGGGCACGCAAGAGGCAGCCAATCAATAATTCTCTCTCACCATTGATGTTTCTATATCTCTCTCTCCCTCTTCCTTCCACTCTGAAATCAATAAAAATATTTTTTTAAAATGCATTTCTCAGGCATCACTGAGCTGGAATAGATAAGAGTAGATAAGAAAATGCTGAAAGGTGAGTGGGGAGGTGGGTCTGGGGAGAAAATCAAAGTGCTGCTGAGACCAGGATGAGATCCGAGTGTGCCGGGTGGCATGCAGGGCACTTTGTCCAGATCCTCTCATTTAAGCAACATGAGAACCCTATGGGGACATCTCACCTCGAAGATAAGGAGACTGGCATCTGAGGAGCAGAACCACCATGGAGACTGGTTTATGGATGCCAGCCCAGAGGGCCTGCCTTGGTGGCTGACACAGCATTGCCCTAGGACGGGGTAGTGGGCATTCTGTGGGCAGAAAGGGCATTGGGAACTGGGGGAGGGATTGAGACTGGAAGCTGTCCTAGGCCACCAGCTAACTGCCCCTCCCCCACACCCCCAGAGCCTCGCGTGGAATCCATCACTCCCAGGAGAATGAGAGCGAACAGGCTGGTGGAGTGGAGGTCAGCACAGCCAGGAGGTGAGGGGGAGCTGGGCTGGGCCACTCCAGTCCCGACAGTCAAGACAGTCAGATATTGGCAGTTTCACTTGGGTCAATCTAATAGAGGTGTTGATATATAAGTATTAATAAAAACGAGGTGTATTTGCCCGGCCAATGTACCTGAGTCGTTGAGCGTCAGCCCATGTACCAAAAGGTTGCCAGTTCAATTCCCACTCGGCATATACCAGGTTGCGGGCTCAATCCCTGATGAGGGGCCTGCAGGAGGCAGCCAAACATCTCTCATGGATGTTTCTATCTCCCTTTCCCTTCCTCTCTCTCTAAAAATGATCAATAAAATCACATTAAGAATAAAATAAAATAAAAACAAGGCATATTTGCCCTCGCCAGTGTGGCTCAGTTGGCTGAGGCCTTGTCCCATGCACCGAAGGTCGTGGGTTTGATTCGCGGGCAGGGCACATAGCCAGGTTGCGGGATCGATCCTCAGCTGGGGAGGAAACCAATCGATGTTTCTCCCTCTCCCTTCCTCTCTCTCTCAAATCAAGTTTACAAAAAGGTATGTTTGACAGTATAATGCCATTTTTGTTTTAAAACATAGGAATGCAACGTATGAACACGAAGATACATCTTCTCTGGAGGTAACGATACGAAACGGTTGACAGTGGTTTCTTCTGGAGAGAGGGCCTGGGTGGGAATAGAGGGCGGTGGGGAGACCTTTCCTTCACGTGTGGCTCCTTTCTGTCACATCCGCTTCTCCCTGTGCACACATTACTTTCGTTCCTTACATCACTGCCCCCTGCCCACCGGCTGTCCAGCGCGCTTCAAGCCTGCCCCTCCCCAGATAACCACCGCCTGCAAAGGTGAGCACAGGCTCAGTGAGGGGCCGGAGGAGCTGAGGGCAGCAGCCGCCCCCTGGCTGGGAGCTCCGTGGCGCCTGGCGTGGCTGTGTACACGGGGAAGGGCCTCTGGGCCCGGATTCTGAGCCCTCCATGTGCCCGATGCAGCCAGCGATGGCTCAGCTCCTCTCTGCAGCCCAGGCCCCAGAGGACACCTCCCTCTGCTGAAAGGGAGTCCTACCCCAACAGGATGGCCCCGCAGGAGGGTGACGTCCACAGGGGGCAGTGCCCATGAAGACACGCCCCTGAGGGCGCCCCTGGCCCAGAGACAAGATGCTCCTGGGTCCTCACCAGGGGCCCTGCTCTTCTGCCCAGGTGAGCGAGCCCAGGGGGCATGTGCAGCCACAGCCCCCAGCCCGTCTTCCCTTAGTGGGCACAGGGCCTGATTGCTGCCACTGCCCAGACCTTGCCGGTGACAGTGTGGAGTGGAGGGACCCCCCGCGGGACTGTGACTTTCTTCCCTCTGCCCCTGTGTGCTGCCGTAGCCTAACCACCCCCTGCTCTGCACCCCCTGCTCTGCACCCCCTGCTCAGCACCCCCTGCTCTGCACCCCCTGCTCAGCTCCCCCTGCTCTGCATGCCCTGCTCAGCACCCCCTGCTCAGCACTCCCTCCTCTGCACCCCCTGCTCTGCACCCCCTGCTCAGCTCCCCCTCCTCTGCAGCCTCTGCTCTGCACCCCCTGCTCTGCACCACCCCCTGCTCAGCACCCCCTGCTCAGCACCCCCTGCTCAGCACCCCCTGCTCAGCACCCCCTGCTCAGCACCCCCTGCTCAGCACCCCCTGCTCAGCACCCCCTGCTCAGCACCCCCTGCTCAGCACCCCCTGCTCAGCACCCCCTGCTCTGCATGCTCTGCTCAGCACCCCCTGCTCAGCACCCCCTGCTCAGCACCCGCTGCTCTGCACTCCCCACCCCAGCCCTGGCTCTGCACCTTCCCCACAGCCTCCTTCTCAGACTGCGCCAACCTGGCTCTTTGGCCCTTTGTTCTCCACCTCTGACTTCCTGAGGCCTGTGCCCCGCGTGGGGCCCCTTTTCCTTTGCGCAGTCTCACCTGGACCCCTGCAATGAAGGAATACGCTGCCTGCTGCTTGACTAACGAAGGAAGACGAGAGGGCTAAAATGGCTCTGGGTTAGAAACTCGACTTCATTCCCAGCTTTTCTTCTGCTACAAACTACCCCAGACCTTCATTCAACATACATTTGCCAAGTGCCGGTTCTCTGCAGCCTGGGGGAGTGAGAATCAGGCGGGAACCCCTGAGGCGGTCCAGCCCCTCCCTCCAGATCAGTGGTTCTCAACCTTCCTAATGCCGCCGCAACCCTTTAATACAGTTCCTCATGTTGTGGTGACCCCCAACCATAAAATTATTTTCATTGCCGTAACCGGTTTGGCTCAGTGGATAGAGCCTGTGGACTCAAGGGTCCCAGGTTCGATTCCGGTCAAGGGCATGTACCTTGGTTGCGGGCACATCCCCAGTAGGAGGTGTGCAGGAGGCAGCTGATCAATGTATCTCTCTCATCAATGTTTCTAACTCTCTATCTCTCTCCCTTCCTCTCTGTAAAAAATCAATAAAATATATTTTAAAAAAAATTTTCATTGCTACTTCGTATCTGTAATTTTGCTACTGTTATGAATCGTAATGTAAATATCTGATATGCAGGATGTATTTAGGCGACCCCTGTGAAAGGGTCCTTCGACCCCCAAAGGGGTCGCGACCCACAGGTTGAGAACCGCTGCTCCAGATGCTCACCGTCCAGTGTCACTGAGCAAAGCTTTACCCACCTCACCTCAGTGTTCTCCCTGTGACAAGCACGCCCACCAGTTCCCCTCCTTGCGATGCAGACTGAGTGGGAATGTGCAAGCCAGAGCCTCACATCACAGCGCGGAGTTATGTGAACGTCCAGGTGACGTGAAGTGTCTGTCCCTCCTGGCACAGACCTGGCACCAGCCCTGCTGAGGATGCAGCAGGTGCAGCAGGGCCCGACAGACACACGGGTGGGTCCTCCTGAGAGGCCCTGGGCCAGCCAGCAGGTGTTCAGGGCCAGTGATGGGCCTCCTGGGGAAGTGCGCACAGCTGAGCGGTTCATGGGGCGGGGGCAGGCCTAGAGAGCCCACACAGAGTTTTGGTTTTCTTCACACTAAAATCCTCAACTGAGTTCAGGGGTTTGATGGGTTAGAACACAATTCAAGTCCAGAGCTAGAGAGTGCAACCTGAGGGGAGCCTGCTTGTGGGGAACAAACACCCGCTTTAGATTTGGGACGGGGCCCACCCCCGCCAGTCCCTACCCATGTCCGTGTCTCGGATTCCTCCTCTGTGGACGGGGACTGCGCGGCTACTCGGGGGAGTCAGCAAGGGAGCCCACGTGGTGGCCCCTCAGGCACCCCTTTTCCCAGTGGAGGCTTGGAGACCAGGCAGGCAGGGTCCAGCCTCCCGCCGGGCCCAGGCCATCCCCAGGGGACTAACTTGATCCTTCACAATTGTCCAGGTGGGCACCCATGGGACTCAGAAGCGCCAGCTCTGCGCTCTCTGTGGACCCTCAGCTTCCACCGTTTGCGGTCTCCGGGCTGTGACACCATTGTGCGGGCGTGTGCACTGAGATGCGTTCGTGCCTGGGGCCACCAGGAGGCTGCTGGGCGGGGCAGCTGCAACCCCCACCATCCCCTCTGCCAGCAAAGCTGCCTGGGGCAGAGGCCAGGAGAGCTGGCCCCCAGCCGATGGACCAGGCTCCGGCTGCCCTTCCTGGTACCCAGTCAGCTCTCTGCTTCGTAGGCCTGTCCCACCTGCCTCCAGTGAGCCCTTCAGCACTTCCCCACACCTGGCCTCCCAACTTCCCACTTGCCCAGCCACCATCCTCCTTCCATCCTCCCAGCCCACAGGACTAGGCCTGTAGGCCGCAGCACCCGGCCTCCCACAGGCAGAGGCCCCAGGTGCTCCCTTACCTTGTCAGCTCTCCTTTCCCCTCCACCCAGGCCTCTGAGAGAGCAGGGCAGGGAGAGCAGGAAGAAGCGGGGGCCCAGGAGGAAATGGCCCGGCACTCTGGGCCCACGTCATTTATGGCTGGACCTTGTCCTCGGTGCCCAGGCACGCCCACGCCACGGCCCCTGCAGCCCAGAGGCAGGCCTCCGGCACTCTGCTCTTTAACCCGGCCCTTCAGCAGAGTCTCACAGGCTCCTGCTCACAGACCTGTCGCTGGCCATCGCGAAAGCCCTGGTGACAATCAGCTGGTCACTCAGGGCGCTCAGGATCTTCCCAGGCACCGCGGGGACCCCAGGAAACTTTCAGCAGGACCCGTGTCCTGACGTGAGGCACACAAGGAGAGCTGGGGCAGCCAGGAAGCCTTAGAGCAGAGCCAAATGCAGCCGGGCAACTAGACTGCCAGCGGGTCCCTGGGAACAGTGGGCAGGGGCTGGAACAAAGGGGGGGCGTTGCTGTGAGGCAAACACAGGCCCTTCTGACGGAAAGGGCATCAAGCGGTGCCTCTCTGGAGAGGCCAGGCTGGAGGGCACGGAGTCCCTGGAAGTGAGGCTGAGGGGGAGGGTTAAAGATGCCGGCTCCCTGCAGGCCTGCCTTGGTGCGGAGAGGCCTCCGAGGCCCTGCAGCTGGCGGGTCAGGTCCTGCCCTTCACCGGGGTGTGGGGGCGTGGAGGCTGCAGGCAGAGTGGGGAGCTAGCTCTCACCTGTAGAGTTGAGGCCATGCTGGTCGCGGCCCGATGTCAGGCCTCGAGGAGAGAAGCCAAATGCTGGCAGGAGAGCGGAGAGGCCCAGGGCGGGCAGGCGCTGAGCCCTTCCCTGGGGTTCAGCACTGGGCTGGGTGCTCTCGGCCCTCTGCCATTGCCCTTGGTTTTTTTTTTTCTTTAAATTATATTTTTATTGATTTTTAGAGAGAGAGGGATAGAGAGAAACATTGATGAGAGAGAATCATTGATCGGCTGCCTCCTTCACGCCCCCTACTGGGGATCCAGCCCACGACGGGCATGTGCCTTGACAGGGTATCAAACTGTGACCTCTGGGTTCATGGGTCGATGCTCAAGTGCTGACTCACACAGGCCAGGCTGAGAAAAATATTTTAATAGTGGGACAGAATATCTGAATAGAGGAAAACAATTTAATACATGTCTTTATCTAGAGTCTGTCTTAAGCAAAATTTAATAGAAATACATTTCAGATACCTACAAACTTGTCTCCTGCTTCTTTACCATGCGACATTGTCATAATCCTTTTCTTACACTGCACTGAACTTAACCTCCGGGCTTTGCAGACAGCGCCATCCTCCACCCTGCAGGCCTCCATCGTTTGTGAAACCGTCCTTCCTGGATGGACCTCGGGAGGCATCCAGTCATTTGCCGTCATCTGCAGCACCACAGTGAACAGTGTGTGCGCACAGCGTTGCTGGCACTGCGTCATCACAGGGCCGTTCCAGAGGGAGCTCACTGAAACAAGGCCATGAGCATTGAGTTGCAGGCCTTTCTCAAGTGGCACTTCAAGTCCTCCCCCCAGTGGAAGGTGTGCAGGTAACTGCAAGGGCCTGGCCTGACTGCCGTGTGCCTGGCAGGGCTCAGAGGGGGGCAGCTCTCCTGGAGCCGCAGGTTGTCCACTGCTGAGGGGCCCCACACCCTGAAAATCAAAAAGATGGGCTCAGGGCAGTCAGGACAGGCTCTTCCTTGTCACACCTGTGACCAAGCATGGCTCTCCCACAGCCTAATGCTACTTCCATGATTCTCCTCAAGATGCAAATATTCTGCTAACCTTTAAAATACTAGAGGCCCAGTGCACGGATTCATGCACATTGAAAGGAAATTAATTAGAAGAAATATTTTAATATCGTTATTTGCCCTTTCTCTATAATAGAAGTGTCAACCAAATTCGAGATCGACCATGACAGATGGAAATACATGTGTGTGAATGGTGCCAGCGAGAGATTTATATGTATCGTGCATGCGTGAGTCAACTTAGCCTTTTATAGATATAGAATAAACGTGCTTAATTAGACCTGCTTTCTGATGTAGCTAAACTTTTTCCAGCCCAGTGAAGCACCCCAACTTCTCTTTTAGGTAATTGTCAGCAACACAGCAGTAAATATCAACACGAAGCAGATTATTATTGTAGATCACACAGGGAGAACAAAGGGTAAAATATTTAACTGCAGCAGTGTTTGACTATATTCTGTGCAGTGAGAAAACCTGCAGTCATTTCAAGGTCCACCATTTCTTACTTCTTTTCAGTCGGGTCAAGTTTCTAAGCTTTCTACATCTCCATTTTCTGGCTAATGAAAAGAAAATAGGATTCCACCGAGTCTCCTATCTACCTACTCCAGGATTTCTGTGAGGGTCAAATGAAATGAGGCATGGGAAAACACTTCACGGACATTTGGTTACTGTGTGAAATGTTCCCACCTGGCTATAACGCAAGTCCTGTTCCTGGGCTGAAGAAACTGCAAGGAAGCTAGTTGCTAGGGAGAGGAAGCCGGGCATTGCTACATGATGTCATTACCCGGACAGTCAGACACTTAGCATATTAGCCTTTTATATAGGATAGATAGATGTTTCTGAGTTGAGCCAAAATGCCTCTATGGGACAACGTATGTTTCATTCCATTTCTGTCCAAGGGTGGAACCCATTGCTGTGTTGTCATAGCAACTAAAACAGAGCACAGTGAGCATTTCATTTCAGCTCTACCAATGCATCATCGAGTGAACTGAACATCCTGCTTCCTGGTGGCCCTTATCTTCCCATCTAGCCTATAGCGGACAAGTTATCCATTAACGCTATAAAATAGCAGAGTGGCCAGCATTGAGCTCTGTCACTGAGCTACTCTTCAGAGAATTTTAGAATTCTGTTTCAAAGAAAGCTAGCATTTCATGAGAGCCTTCAATGTGCTGGGCTCTTCGTATGTGCCATCTCATTCAACCTTCATCAAAACTCTACAAATTAGGGGTGTTATCTTCACTTCATAGTAAGAAGGTTAAAACCGAAGAGTTTAAGAAATTTGCTTAGGTCACACAGCTAAAAGTGGTGAGGCAGTATTTGAACCAAGTCCATCTGATTCCAAGGCCAGTACTCATTGCGCTTCATGACACCACACCAACCTTCATACCTACCAGGCTCCCTGCTCCTCCTGCCCAAGGTTGAACGAGACATCCTACTTTTAAAGATTTGCAAGGAAGGTGCTTTTCCACCTTGCTTGCTCTAGCCCAGGATATGAAGGGCCTTTCCCTTACATTGCCATGGTCTCCAGTGTGAGGGCAGAGGGATATCCCTGGAAACATAGCTGTGCACAGTACAGAGCTACTCTTCAGAGAATCACAGGGCATGATCTATCTGGTAGCTTAGAGCTTCTCAACCTTAGCACTGTTGAAATTTTGAACTAGATTATTGTTTGCTGGGGGACTGGGAGGAGCTGCCTGTGCAGTGTAGGATGGCCTCCACCCACTAGATGCACCCCCCAGTAATGCGATCAGAATGTCTCTGAATACTGCCAAATGTCTCCCGAGGGGACAAGATTACCCCCAGCTGAGAACCAATGTAGAGCTCACAGGTCCAGGTGTAGTCGAGGCTGAGGGAAAGAGGAGGCCAGCAAGGGCCAGAATGGGCTGTTGTCCTGGAAGAGATGCCCACACATTTGGTCTCCTCAAATGGCAGGAAGATGTGGCTCAGAAGGTGTGGAGGGTGCAGGAAAGGGACTATTGGACTAGTGTTCCCTACAGGATCTTGGTTCTGACATGCCACGGAAATGACCGTGTCATCAGGCCAGCCAGAGTACTTCATCCTCCCTGCACCAGCAACTGGGCAGAATTCGGATCCAAAGTCCTGATGGGTCAGGGAGGCCATCTCAGTCCACCCTCTCAATCCAGGAGGAATGACTCATTTATGATTGTGCTTTATCATCATAACCCCTCTGAGAACCCCCCCCCCCCCCAAGAGGTTTGTCCATGGCAGCAGGAGAGTCCCACTTCCTCCTCTCTGGAGAGCT
Source organism: Myotis brandtii (assembly GCF_000412655.1). Taxonomy (NCBI): domain Eukaryota; kingdom Metazoa; phylum Chordata; class Mammalia; order Chiroptera; family Vespertilionidae; genus Myotis; species Myotis brandtii. Next base: position 935,634 of record NW_005370273.1, read on the forward strand.
GTGAACATTCCAGTGAATAAATCTCAGTTTTGTGCCCTGGCATTTAAACCTAAGCAACAAACCATAGACAGGGGCTTGTGCCCCAGGACCAGGGTCAATGATATCCTGGTGACTAATTTGATTGCCCTGGGGAGGCTGAGTTAGCGTGAGGGTAAAACAAAACTTGATTATGTGCCAAACTCAATAAACCAAGTAAATGATGCTGATGGGTCTGATTGTGATGGTGATAATGATACTTTGTTTAGTTCTTGGGAGAGGTTGAGGGTGAGGAGCTCATTGATAAAAGTTTCATTTCTGGGAAAAGAAGCATTAGGATGGATTTCTTAACTCCTGGATGTAATGTTCTTTGTCACCACAATGAGTTTCTTTTTCTTCCTGGTCCCATAGCTGGGACCTACTTTCCAGCCTCAATCACATTTAGGGGTAGCCATGGAATGAGGGTAAGTAATAAGTCCCATTTGCAAGCTAGGCTCATTAAAATCTCCTGTGCCATCGTGCACTTTCTTTCTTCTCCCCTCAGCTGGTGGCATACAGAGCATCTAGCAGTGGATTCTAAGGCCCTAGGGAATGATGGAGCCACGATATGGAAAGAGCCTGGGTTCCTGAATGACAGCAAGGAACAGAGTGCTGCCAGTGAAAATCATGTTCTTTCACAGAGTCTCAAGGAAAACATTTCAAGAGAACCACACGTGGGGGGGATGTGGTATGGTAGGGTTCTAAGGCTGCCCCTGGGTGCCCAATGTTTCATCTCCATCTATCCCACCACAGAAAAGGTCCAGCCTCATCTTCATCAAGGTCAAAACAAAGGCCAGTGTCCAACCATCCTGTGCCATTGGTTTGGCATCAGCAGTCTTAGACCCTGTCCAGGTAGCATAGTGCTGTTCTTGGCTGCAATCCTGCTGTGCTGCTATACCCAGGCTCCTGCTTGGACCCTGCATTTAGAGTCTGCAGAGTTGGCATGCCTGCTGAGGCCACATGGTTGCTAAGGAAAGAGAATGTGCCAATGGCAAGTGCAAGTTACTGGGAGAAAGAAAAGAGGGGCTTTGTCTTTATTAGGCTCAGGTTATATTATCTCGGGCTTGGAACAGACCAGGCATGTTTTCAAACTAATGTATCAACTTCCTGTGGATGAAAGAGGCCACATGCTAACCTGACAGCTCAGGGAAGGCCGGCATGGCGGTCTTGCAAACTCAGAGACCGAAAGTAACCACAAAGGATGGTCTGAAATTAAACTTGAACTAAAAGCAGTGATGGTGTGTAGTCACCTCCTAGGCCCGTATGGTCACTGACAAGGTCAACCTTTACCTTAGCTGAGCCTATCTGTCTTTTTACCTCTATAATAACACACCCTTGAAATGTCTGGGTAACTTGTAACTTCCCTTTTTCTGGACCCCTTAGGGCACAACCTAATGTGCTGGGTGCCAGGACAGAGACCACAAATTCCTTCATTATCATGCTAATTGTTCCTGCACCCACCTAAGTGTGTGTCTATCATTTTGCTTTTTATCCAATCCCAGGGGTTCCCCCCCACCCAGCTTTGCTTTCTCCCGCCTCCACCTCTCTAGTCTATCACCAGTGGATTTCATGTCACCCACCTACGTCCCTCCTTTGATTGCAACGTATAAATACAGATGTAACCCGCCATTCTCCAGAGCATTATCCCAATCCATTGAAGTTCTGCTTCCTGGCAATTGTTGACAGATTGGCTCAAGTAAACTCACAAACCTTTACAGGTTTGAATGTTTTTATGTAAATATTCCTAAGCTTTGGGGGTCTTCTGATGGGCCCCCTGCCCCCAACCTATCCATTTCCTAGATCTTCCGGAGTCCTGTGTCCTGTCCAATTAGATCCCTTTCCCAGGCTAGACTGACAGGCCTCTATGGTCGCCATGTTGGCTCTTACTGCACATGTGTTCACCTCCTCCTTTATTATTCTACCCCTTCCCCCAGAAGTCTGCTAGGACAGACAGGTGGTTCCCTGGGGAGTGTGGGTAAGCTGTACTTAACTTCCTGGAGAATCAAGCAAGCTTCTGCTCCCTAGTTTATTATGCTTAATAATGACTGGTTCTCTTTTTTCCTGCCTTCATTAATATTTAGCTCCTATGATAACAAGAGTACCACCTCCATCCCTTGTAAATGAGCAGTTGTCAGAGATACAACTGCTCATTTACAAGAGCAAGAAATAAACTTTCTGTGTCAAGGCACTGAAATTTATTATGCTGTTATAACAGTTAAACCACATGGTTAAAACACGACCCCTTTCCCATCCAAATTTTCTTTTGTCTTCCAAATACAGTTCAAATATTCCTCTCCCAGGAAGTTGGCCCTGAGTACCACAGTTAATTCTAATCTCAACCTCCTTTAATTCCTGTAGCACTTATTACTCAAAGCTCAGAGTAGGACTTTCTGATGGATTGTAAGCTTCTCAAGGCAAGAATCATATGTTACATTTTTTTATACCTTCGCAGTGCCTAAGATTAATAATGATAATGACTATCATATATATTATGTCCCAGAAATCATTATTTACATATAAACATATTTAAGTCTACTATTACCCTCAACTTCTAGATGAGAAGCCTGAAGCACAGAGAGATTAAGTAACTTGCCCAAGGTCACACAGCTAGAAAGTGGCAGAGCCAGGATTCAAACCAATGAACTTGAGTAATAAACGAGCTTCCAGTAATTAAACCATCTTAACCACAATTGTTTCAGGAATATGAACTTGTATGTCCAGTGAAACTGCAGCCCCTTTGGGGCAGGGATGAGTGGTGTCCATCTCACCTGTTGCGATATCTGAAGCTGGCCAGGTGCAGAGGAGCTGTCACCCCCCTGCTGACAGCTGGGAGTGAACGGTGCAGCAGAGTGTGGCAGGGCAGGATTTCCTTTAGTGCTGGCATTTACCATTCAGAGCCCTGGAAAGTGTCAAACAGTCCATGAAAGCTCACTGCTGCTAGAACCCTGCAGTCATTCTTCAAACGAAACCGGGCTATTTGTGATATTGAATGGACCAGAGAAGATGTGTGATATATCTGTGCCTCTTTCATAACCACACGCATGCACAGTAGTGGTAGAGACGGCAATACACCTGGATTGTAGAGGGCCGGTCGGGATGCCTTATAGATTCTAATAAAATGTCTAGTGACTAGCAAACACACAATTGAAAAAAAAAGAAAAAGCTCACTGCTGCTTTAAGCTGGTTTTGAAAAACAAACAAACAAACAAACAAAAATTGAGGGAGAGAGAGATAGAAACATCAATGATGAGAGAGAAGCATTGACAGGCTGCCTCCTGCACGCCCCAACTTTTTTTCTGCATAGTCCCTAAACTAGATATACAACCCCTAGTCTCTTTTCCTAAATCTGCTCTTAATAGCACTCTTTCCAGCTTTGTGTCTCCTGTTAAACCTAGACCCGAGAACATAAGCTGCCTTCAAATAGAACAGTGGAGCCAAAAGGGAGCCCAGGTCTTGAGGTGGTCTGTTGTGAAAGCCCCTCGATGACACGTCACACAGTCACTTGCGTGGTGGGGTTGACTGAACCTCTGCTCCACAGCAAACCACTCCGGGCTGCAGGGTCCAGGGAGGGCTCACACCTCCCCACACCTCAGTGCTGGCACACACAGGACAATGGAAAGAATGGGCCAGGGAGTACTCTGCTTGCTTGTTTGTTTTTAATGAAAGAATTCCACAATCTCCCCTCAGAGGCTGGACTTAGTGACTCCCTTCCGTAGATTAAAGTATAGAAAAAGAAAAATAGTAACTTGACATTAGAAAAACCTAGAAGACACTACTCTAACCAAATGTTATGCCCTGAATTGTGTTCCCCAAAATTTGTATGTTGAAGTCCTATCCCACAGTACTTCAGGATGTACTGTATTTGGAGTTAGGACCTTTAAAGAAGAAATGTGGATTAAATGAGGTCATTAGGGTCCCCCCTAACCCAATATTACTGATGCCCTTATAAGAAAAGATCAGGATCCAGGCATGCACACAGGAAGGACCATGTGAAGATAGAGAGAGAAGGTAGCCATCTATGAACCAGGAAGAAAGCCTTAGGAGAAACCAACCCTGCAGCCACATCGATCTTGGACTTCCAGCTTCCAGAATTGTGAGAAAATAAATCCCTGGTGTTTAAGCTCCCACGTCAGTGGTTTTGTTATGGCAGCCCAAGCAGACTAACATATCAAGTGATCAAGTTTAATATTTCCTGTGATAAGTCACCTTCATATGCTGTGTTAAGATGGGTACTTTACTTCTGTGGAATTCTTCCTCAAACCCATAACCCCCAGTCTAATCATGAGAAAAACATCAGGCAAAGCAAACTGAGGGACAAAATATCTGACCAGGATGCCTCAAAACTATCAAGGTCATGAAAAACAAGGGATGTTTGAGAAATGTCCTAGACCAGGGGAGGCTAGGGAGACTTAATGGTTAGAGGCAATGTGTTGTTCTCCTGGATGGGGTTTGGGACACAAAAGGACATTATTAGAAAAACTGCTGAGAGACCGGAGGGAGACCGCGTGGCAGACAGCCGCGTCTCTTGGGACAGACACAGCCCCTGACTGGGGAAAGGAGTTCCAAGGGATTCCTGGCACCGGGGGATTTGAGCTTTGGATTTTGTGATTGCGGAGAACTGAGCCTAAAGGGGGCACCCTGAGGAGCTGACCAGATCATGCAGTGCCCGTAAGAGAGGAGCGTTTCCCAGATCATGCAGTGCTGGTAAGAGAGGAGCGTTTCCCGGACCGGTAAGAGGAACGTTTCTGCGGCTGGCCGGC
>NW_005370273.1:943053-955951 GCF_000412655.1 Myotis brandtii
GGCTTTGGAGCCCTGGGCTGGGAGCAATCGCGCGAACGGGAATTTGTCTGCCTAGCACAGGCCCAAGGATCCCTTTTCTCGGGGCAGGAGGCAGCACCAAGCACCAGTGACTTGACTGTGTTTCTTATCACCTGCGCCTGAGATCCTGATTCCCTGTGCATTCATACTAAGAGCCAGTGAATCCAATTCCTGGTGCAAGGGCACACAGGGACCCTGATTCTCAAGGCGAAGTCGCGCAAAGCAACAGAGACTCTGATACTGGACTCTTGGGGAACTCTGACTCCTGGCGCATGCTAGGGGGCTCTGGTTTTCAACACGCTCCAGGGGGGTCTCTATTTCAGCACGGTGCAGGCAGGGTCCCTAATTCTAAGGGCACATACGAGGCCACATTGAGCGCTGGCAACACTGACTCAGAGCGAGCCTGGTTCCCACCAACCAACAACAACCACACATCTTAGTGTCAGAGCTCTTCAGTGACACTAAGGTGGTGGGAGGCTCCCACTGCACACGGCCCAGGCCCACGCAACCCGACCTTTGATCCATCGGGAGATAAGCAGAATGAAGAAACGACACAACACCCAGAGGAAAGACAATGAGGAATCACCAAGAAAGGAAATTAATGAAGTTGAAGCGTGCAACATGACAGAAAAAGAATTCAGAATAATGGTTGTACAATTCATTCACCGGATGGATGAGAAAATCAACAACCTATGCAAGAATCAGGAAGAAATGAAAAGTGATATAGCTACAATCAAAAACACCATGGAAAGTTTCAACAGCAGGCTGAAAGAAGCAGAGGACCGAATTAGTGAGTTAGAAGATAAGGCAGAGAAACAAGCTCAATCTGAACAGCAACTGGAGAAAAAAATTAAAAAACAGGAGGAGAGCCTAAGGGAGCTTCGGGACAACATGAAACGAAGTAACATACGCATAATAGGGCTGCAAGAGGGACAAGAAGAGCAGCAAGGATTAGAAAATCTATTTGAAGAAATAATGACAGAAAACTTCCCAGATATGGGGAAGAAAAAAGTTACACAAGTACAGAGAGTCCCAGGCAAGATGAACCCCAAAAGACCCACACCAAGACACGTCATAATAACGATGGCAAATGTACAAGACAAAGAGAGAATCTTAAAGGCTGCAAGAGAGAAACAGAGAGTTACCTACAAAGGATCCCCCATCAGATTATCAAACGATTTCTCAACAGAAACACATCAGGCCAGGAAAGAATGGACAGAAATTTACAAAGTGATGCAAAGCAAAGGACTGAATCCAAGAATACTCTATCCAGCAAGGCTATCATTCAAAATTGAAGGGGAAATAAGAAGCTTCACAGACAAAAAAAGGCTAAGGGAGTTCATCACCACCAAGCCAGCAATGCAAGAAATGCTAAAGGGACTGGTGTAAAAAGAAGAAATAAAAAGCCCAGAAAGAAAACAGCCACACAAAAAAAGAAATGGCTACAAACAAGTACCTTTCAATAATAACTTTAAACGTAAATGGACTAAATGGTCCAATCAAAAGACATCGAGTGGCTGAATGGATAAAAAAACATGACCCATACATTTGCTGTCTACAAGAGACCCACCTCATTAAAAGGGACTCACACAGACTGAAAGTGAAGGGATGGAAAAATATCTTTCAGGCAAATGGAAATGAAAAAAAAGCTGGGGTAGCAATACTTATATCCGACAAAATAGACCTCAAAGTGAAGGCCATAACAAGAGATAAGGAAGGCCACTTCATAATACTAAAGGGATCAATACAACAAGAGGATATAACCCTGATAAACATATATGCACCCAATGCAGGAGCACCCACATACATAAGAAAACTCCTGGAAGACATCAGGGGAGAGATCGACAACAATACAATCATAGTAGGGGACTTTAATACACCACTGACATCACTGGATAAATCTGCTAGACAAAAAATCAGCAAAGAAACAGCAATCCTAAATGACTCACTAGATCAGATGGACTTAATTGACATCTTCAGAACACTTCACCCCAAAGCAACAAAATATACGTTCTTCTCAAGTGCTCATGGGACATCTTCAAAAATAGACCACATATTGGGTCACAAACAAAGTCTCCCCAAATTCAAGAAGATTGAAATCATACCAAGCATCTTCTCAGACCACAAGGGCATAATATTAGAAATAAACTACAATAAAAACAACCCAAAATACTCAAACACTTGGAAGCTGAATAGCATGTTATTAAATATTGATTGGGTTACCAATGAGATCAAAGAAGAAATTAAAAACATCCTGGAAACTAATGACAATGAAAACACAACAATCCAAAACCTTTGGGACACAATGAAAGCAGTCCTGAGAGGGAAGTTTATAGCTCTACAGGCCTACCTCAACAAACAAGAAAAAATGGTAGTAAATCATCTAAATCTACAGCTCAAAGAATTAGAAAGAGAGCAACAAGAAAAGCCCAGAGTGAGCAGAAGGAAGGAGATAATAAAGATTAGAGCAGAAATAAATGACATAGAGACCAAAAAAACAATACAGAAAATCAATGAAACCAAGAGCTGGTTCTTTGAAAGGATAAACAAGATCGACAAACCTCTAGCCAGGCTCACCAAAAAGCAAAGAGAGAGGACCCAAATAAACCAAATCAGAAATGATAGAGGCGAAATAACAACAGACCCCACAGAAATACAAATGATTGTTAAAAAATACTATGAACAACTCTACTCCAACAAACTAGACAACCTGGAGGAAATGGACATATTTCTAGAAAAATACAACATTCCAAAACTTAATCAGGAAGAATCTAAAAATCTCAACAGGCCAATAACTATGGAAGAAATTGAAGCAGTCATCAGAAAGCTTCCAGCAAACAAAAGCCCAGGACCAGACGGCTTCACAGGGGAGTTTTACCAAACATTCAAGGAAGAACTAAAACCTATCCTCCTCAGACTACTACAAAAAATCCAAGAGGAAGGAACACTTCCAAGCTCATTCTATGAAGCCAGCATCACCCTAATACCAAAACCAGGTAAAGACAACACAATGAAAGAGAATTACAGGCCAATATCCCTCATGAACATAGATGCCAAAATCCTCAACAAAATCTTAGCAAATCGGATCCAGCAGTACATCAGAAAGATCATACACCATGACCAAGTAGGATTTATCCCAGGGATGCAAGGATGGTACAATATCCGCAAATCAATCAACGTGATACATCACATAAACAAATTGAAGGAAAAAAACCACATAGTCATATCAATTGATGCAGAAAAAGCATTTGACAAAATTCAACACCCATTTTTGATAAAAACTCTCAGCAAGGTGGGAATAGAAGGATCATACCTCAACATAATAAAAGCCATATATGACAAACCCACAGCCAACATCATACTCAATGGACAAAAACTAACACCATTTCCCCTAAAAACAGGAACAAGACAGGGATGCCCACTCTCACCACTCCTGTTCGACATAGTACTGGAAGTATTAGCCATTGCAATTAGACAAGAAGAAGAAATAAAAGGCATCCAAATTGGAAAAGAGGAAGTAAAACTGTCCTTATTTGCAGATGACATGATATTATACTTAAAAAACCCTAAAGACTCCATCAAAAAACTATTAGACTTAATAAAAGAATTCGGCAATGTAGCAGGATACAGAATTAACGCCAAGAAATCTATGGCATTTCTATACACCAATAGTGAACTTGCAGAAAGAGAGACTAAAAAAGCAATCCCATTTACCATCTCACCAAAAAAATTAAGCTACCTAGGAATAAACTTAACTAAAGAGGTAAAAGACCTCTACTCAGAAAACTACAGGACGTTGAAAAAAGAGATAGAGGAAGACATAAAGAGATGGAAGAACATACCATGTTCTTGGATTGGTAGAATCAACATCATTAAAATGTCCATACTGCCCAAAGCAATCTATAAATTCAACGCACTTCCCATTAAAATACCAACGGCATATTTCACAGACCTAGAACGAACTCTCCAAAAATTCATCTGGAACAAAAAACGACCCCGAATAGCTGCAGCGATCCTGAGAAAGAAGAAAGTAGGTGGGATCTCAATACCAGATATCAAGCTGTATTACAAAGCCACTGTTCTCAAAACTGCCTGGTACTGGCACAAGAACAGACATATAGATCAATGGAATAGAATAGAGAGCCCAGAAATCAGCCCCAACCAATACGCTCAATTAATATTTGACAAAGGAGGCAAGAACATACAATGGAGTCAAGACAGTCTCTTCAATAAATGGTGCTGGGAAAATTGGACAGATACATGCAAGAAAATGAAACTAGACCACCAACTTACACCATACACAAAAATAAACTCAAAATGGATAAAGGACTTAAATATACGACCGGAAACCATAAAAATACTAGAAGAATCCAAAGGCAACAAAATCTCAGACCTATGCCGAAGCAATTTCTTCACCGATACAGATCCTAGGGCATTGGAAACTAAAGAGAAAATAAACAAATGGGACTACATCAAAATAAAAAGTTTCTGCACAGCAAAAGAAACCATCAACAAAACAACAAGAAAGCCCACTACATGGGAGAACATATTTGCCAACATTATATCTGATAAGGGCCTAATCTCCAACATTTATAGGGAACTCATACAACTTAACAAAAGGAAGATAAACAATCCAATCAAAAAATGGGCAAAGGACCTAAATAGACACCTTTTAAAAGAGGACATTCAGAAAGCCAAGAGACATATGAAAACATGCTCAAAGTCGCTAATCATCCGAGAGATGCAAATCAAAACAACAATGAGGTACCATCTCACACCTGTCAGACTGGCTATCATCAACAAATCAACAAACGACAAGTGCTGGAGAGGATGTGGAGAAAAAGGAACACTTGTGCACTGCTGGTGGGAATGCAGACTGGTGCAGCCACTATGGAAGACAGTATGGAGTTTCCTCAAAAAACAAAACATGGAACTCCCATTTGACCCTGTGATCCCACTTCTAGGAATATATCCCAAGAAACCAGAAACACCAATCAGAAAGGATCTATGCACCCCTATGTTCATAGCAGCACAATTCACCATAGCTAAGATTTGGAAACAGCCTAAGTGCCCATCAGTAGATGAATGGATTAGAAAACTGTGGTACATCTACACGATGGAATACTATGCTGCTGTAAAAAAGAAGGAACTCTTACCATTTGCAACAGCATGGATGGAACTGGAGAGCATTATGCTAAGTGAAATAAGCCAGTCAATGAAGGAAAAATACCACATGATCTCACTCATTCATGGATAATAAAGACCATTACAAACTTTTGAGCAATAATAGATACAGAGGCAGAGCTGCCTCAAACTGATTGTCAAACTGCAGTGGGAAGGCCAGAGAGGGTTAGGGGGCAGAAGGGAGGGGAGTAAGAGATCAACCGAAGGACTCGTATGCATGCATATAAGCATAACTAATGGACATAAGACACTGGGGGGTAAGGGAGGGCAGGGGATTGTCAAGGGCGGGGCAGGGGGGAAGGACACATATGTAATACCCTTTGTAATACCTATTATAATATTTTTTTTAAAAAGAATAAAAAAAAAAAGAAAAACTGCTGAAATCTAAATAAAGTCTAGAGCTTTATTCTTTGTTAAGAAACCAGTGTTGGTTTCTTGATTTTGACAAATGTAATGACAAATGGTAATATTAGATGCTAATACTGTATTAGAGGAAACTGGGTGAGGGATATATGGAAACTATACTATTTTAGCAAATTTTTTATAAATCTTAAATTATTACAAAATTTCAAAATTAAGAGTCTATTAAAAAATAAAGAATCCAGCCCAGCCGGTGTGGCTAAGTGGTTGAGTGTTGACTCATGAACCAGGAGGTTAGGATTCAATTTCCAGTCAGGGCACATGCCCAGGTTGGGAGTTCCATCCCAGTAGGGGTCATGCAGGAGGCAGCCGATCAATGACTCTCTCTCATCACTGATGTTTCTATCCCTCTTCCCCTCTCCTTTCCTCTCTTTGAAATCAATAAAAACGTATTTTAAAAATAAAATATAAGAATCCATTTAAGCCCGTTTAAAATTCTTTACACCTATACCAAGGAGTAGAACTGCTGGATCATATAGTAATCCTGTTTCACCTTTTGAGGAACAACCAAACTTTTTCACAATGGCTGCACAATTTTACATTAGCAACTGTATGAAGATTTTAATTTCTCCACATCCTCACCAACACTTGTTGGTTTCTATAATTTTTATTATTGCCATGCTAGCTGATATAAAAGTGGTATCTCGTGCTTTTGATTTGCATTTCTAGTGACTAATGATGCTGAGCATCTTTTCATGGCTTTATTAGCCACTTTTGGATCTTCTTTGGAGAAATGTCTCTTCAAATCCTTGACACATTTTGAATTGGGTTGTTTGTCTTGTTGTTACTGAGTTGTAGGAGTTCTTCATATATTCTAAATACTAAGCCCTCCTCAGATATGATTTGCAAAAATGTTCCCCCATTCTGTGGGTTGTCTTTCCACTCTCTTGATAGTGATCATTTGATGCACAGAAGGTTTTAGATAGAATAAAGTACACTTTATCTTTTTTTCTTTTGTTGCCTATGCTTCAGTTGTCATAGTTAAGAAACCATTGCTAAATCCAAGGTTATGTAGACTTGCTTCTATGTTTTCTTCTAAAAGTTTCATAGTTTTAGCTTTTACATTTAGATCATTGATCCATTTTGAAATATTTTTGTATATGGTATAAGATAAGGATCCAACTTCATTTTTTTGTAAGTAGATATTGTTTTTTAGCATCATTTATTGAAGAGATTGTTCTTTCCCCATTGAATGACCTTGGTACTCTTGTCAAAAAACAGTTGATTATAGAAGTAGGGTTTATTTCTGTATTCTCAATTCCATTTCATTGGTCTACATGTCTATCCTTATTCAAATGCCACACTGTTTTGATTAATGTAGCTTTGCAGTAAAATTTGAATTCAGAAAGTGTGAGTCCTCCAACTTCCTTATAATTCAATACTAGAGGCCCAGTGCACAAAATTCGTCCACTTGCGGGGGGTGTCCCTCAGCCTGGCAGTTGGACATCCTTAGCACTGCGGAGGTGGTTGCCACCACCGCCACTACACTTGCCAGCCATGAACCCAGCTTCTGGCTGAGTGGGCTTCCCCGTGGGAGCGCACTGACCACCAGGGGACAGTTCCTGCGTTGAGTGTCTGCCCCCTGGTGGTCAGTGCATGTCATAGAGACCAGTCATTCAGCCATTTGGTTGATTTGCATATTAACCTTTTATTATATAGGATTGTTTTTACTTTTTGAGAGTCCCTTGAAATTCTATATGAATTTTAGGATGAGTTTTCCATTTCTGCAAAAAATGCCATTAAAATTTTGATGGGGATTGCATTGAATCTATAGATCATTTTGGGTAGCATTACCATGTTAACAATATTAAGTCTTCCAGCCAAAACCGGTTTGGCTCAGTGGATAGAGCGTCGGCTTGCAGACTGAAAGGTCCCAGGTTCGATTCCGGTCAAGGGCATGTACCTGGGTTGCGGGCACATCCCCAGTAGGAGATGTGCAGGAGGCAGCTGATCGATGTTTCTCTCTCATCAATGTTTCTAACTCTCTATCTCTCTCGCTCCGCTCTGTAAAAAATCAATAAAATATATTTTAAAAAATATTAAGTCTTCCAGTCTATAAACATGGGTTATCTTTTCATTTATTTACATCTTTTTAAATTGCTTTTAGCAATGTCTTCTGTTTTTTACACTTCCTTGCATAAACTTATTCCTAAGTGTTTTATTATTTATGATGCTATTATAAATTGAGTTATTTTCTTAATTTTCTTTTTATATTATTCATTACTGATACAAAGACATAACCTTAATTTTTTGTGTTAATTTTGTTATCTTACAACTTTGCTGTTCATAACAGTATTATTCACAGTAACCAAAAAGTGAAAACTATTCAAGTGTTCATCAACAGATAAACATACAATTGAATATTATTTATCTACTAGAGCAATGGTTGGCAAACAGCGGCTCGCGAGCCACATTCGGCTCTTTGGCCCCTTGAGTGTGGCTCTTCCACAAAATACCACATGCAGGCTCGCACGTACAGTGCAATTGAAACTTCGTGGCCCATGCGCAGAAGTCGGTTTTCGGCCTGGGCCAGTCATTGTCATGATTTAATTTTATGGATATTGTAAGGTAAATTGTAAGGAATTTAATTTTATCAATACATAATATCGTTATTAAGTATGATATCAAGTTTTATTCAACGTACCTATAGTTTAACTAAGACTTGAAACTTTAAGTAAAGTTTATTAAGTTAATTTTAGGACTCTCCCATCCACACTCGTCTTGTATACTTGTTTCAGATAGACGAGTGTGGATGGGAGAGTTGGAAGGGGTTGACCTCAGCGAATGTACCTCAATCAGATTGAGGACGTTTTTAGCAAAGGCCAGCTTAGGAGTACCCTAATTAAGTTAATAACAATGTACCTACCTATATAGTTTAAGTTTAAAAAATTTGGCTCTCAAAAGAAATTTCAATCGTTGTACTGTTGATATTTGGCTCTGTTGACTAATGAGTTTGCCGACCACTGTACTAGAGGCCCAGTGTACGAATTCGTGCACCATTGGGGTCCCTCGGCCTGGCCTGCAGGATCGGGCTGAAACCAGCTCTCCAATATCCCCCGAGGGGTCCCAGATTGCGAGAGGGCAGAGGCCAGGCTGATAGACCCCACTAGTGCATGATCGGGGTCGGGGAGGGACGCGGGAGGTTGGCCAGCCAGGGAGGGACCACGGGAGGGCTCCAGGGCTTGTCTGGCGGGACCCCAGCAGCAAGATAACCTACCAGTTAGAGCATCTGCCCCCTGGTGGTCAGTGCACATCATAGTGAGCTGTTGAGCAACCTTAGCATATCATTAGCATATTACGCTTTGATTGGTTTATCAGATGACCAGACACTTAGCATATTAGGCTTTTATTATATAGGATTAAAAATGACATCTTGACACATGGACAAACCTTAAAAATATGCCAAGTGAAACAAGCCAGTTATAAGAGGACAGATATTTTATTATTCCACTTACATGGAATGTCTAGAAAAGGAAAATTCATGGAGAAAGAAAGTAGATTAGAAGTTACCAGGGGCTGTGGCGAAAAAAACATGGGGAGTTATTGCTTAATGATTACAGAATTTCTATTGGGGATGATCAAAACTTTGGGAAATAGATAGTAGTGACGGCTGCATGACATTGTGAATGTGATTAATACCATTGAATTGTACACCTGCCAGTGGTTAAATTGACAAGTTTCATGCTGTATATATTTTACCACAATAAGAACAGTTTAAAAAATAAGGACTGTGAAGATCACTTGGTCCAACCATGGTTCCAAAACTGAATCCCTTTATGCCACACCAGCAGTCTCTGCACACTTCCATTGATGTGGAGCTCACCACAAAACAAAACTAAAATAAACTAAAACTAAAACAAAGCATCGTTCTGTAAATGGAATAATTATTCAGACACACATAAAATTCTGCATTGAAGTGGGGATCTGCTCAGGCAGGGCACACATCTATGGCTCTATACAAGGCGAGACCAGAGCGCATAAGGACATTCTGCCGGTCTTCCAGCCTGCAGACAGGCCCACTCATCGCGACTCGGCCCGGGTAGCTCAACACCACTGGCGACTGAAGAAGAGCATTTCCAGTTTGCAAATTATGGGCTGTAACCTATTAGTGGCCTGTAAAGTTGATTTAATGTGCCATGACAATTAAAGTCGAGAAGAAGTTAGCATGTGGAGCAAGAGTAAGTACTATATGTAATTAAAAACTTAAAACCTCATTTCCACCTCATTTCCACCCTCCCTTTCCCACAGCAGACAACCAATACTTTTTTTCTTACACAATTTTCAATTTTTTTAAGTATATGATAAAATAACATAAGCAACAAGAAGCATTTTATCCTTCCTTTTTCACAAAAAGAAGGCATACTCTAACACTATTCTGCACTTTCCATCTTTTACTGAATCCAGTTCAGGAATCTTTTTATATCAGTACATAAAAGAGTTTCCTCATTTTTTGTTATAGCTACATAACATTGCATTGTACAGACGTATCATAATTTTGTGATCATTCCTGTTTGGACACTTAGGTTATTTCCAATGTTTTGGAAATAGTGCTGCAATTAATAATTTTATAGATACATCATTTGTACATGGTGAAGTATATTTGTAGAATACATATTCTGAAGTGAAATTGTGGGCCAAAAGGCATATACATTTGTAATTTTTTTCAGTTTTCATAAAGGTCTATTGGTGGGTAGTGTATTCAACAGTTAAATACATTAAGTGATGTGTAAGTGGCTGCAGGACAGTGCATTGGTAACTGGATACGTAACCAACTAGAAACCAGAGAACAAGTAACTGTCTAAATATTTAAAATACAGCTCTTATTTAGATCATCCTTTGTTTTGATCACCTTCTTGGCAGGGGTGGGGGAGGGCTGCTGGTCACACTGGAAATACATTAAGGCCAAATCTTCTAATATTCATTCCCTGAGTTTTCTTTCAGCTGGATTAAGTCTCCAACTCCAGGGCAAGCCTAAGTTAGTGGGCTCCACACGAATGCTCTTCCCACCTACCAGAGCAGGCAGTATAAGCCTCACACCAGGCCTCAGGTCTGAGTGTAGCCCACTCCAATTAAACTAGCATTGTTGACTTTTGCAGAAATGGAAGCAGTGGGATCCAACTGATATTTCACTGCAATGCCAAAGCGAGTGCAGTTGGTACCTGAAGTCCACGCAAGGTTTACTGAAGTGTCAAGATCTTCATATACTTTCTGATAAATTGAGCCTCCAAATTCTCCCATCATTGACATCAGTGTGCAGCTGGAAGTCCCCAGTCCTGAAGCCCACCGCAAAGCGAGTCCTTGTCAGCTTTGATCTGGCACTGTCAAGGGTCATCTGGTACCCAGCAAGCCAGCCCTCACAACCAAAGACAGATGAACCATGGATCGCAGGTCCAGCACAATCAAAGTCAACATCACATCCAAGGTTTACACACTCCCTCTTGTGAGAAGACTTGATTTTACCACTTTTCTTTCCCGGGCTTGGTGAAGAAGTGGTATTAAATGTCAGTTTCAAACTGTGACAAATCTAGTCTTCAATTGAGATTTCTGTTCCCAGTGTCGTCAGTGTTCCATTCCCTGTGAAAGGAGGCCACATTCACACCATTTATGTTAGGTCTCCAAGGTCCCAGTAACTTTACCAGTGTCTGTATGAGATGAACCAGATGTTGAGAATTCCATGTCACTGTATAACTTTGTTTTACACCCAGTTTCATCAACCCAAAACCAAATTCGTTTTTGAAAAGATTTCTAGCATGTGCAGCTCTATGTGCTGGTGGCCATGGCAAGGCCGTGGGGAGGTGATAGGGGCGGTGCTCAGGGCTTCTCACCGGAGGCTGGCTGGGAGCCAGGGGGTGGGCTGCAGGGCAAAGAGAAGGAGACACCATTCCGCCACCTGTCTTCCTCCCTCCAGGAACTCCCATTGGTAACTTTTATAAATATTTCCAAATTGCTCTCTGTAGACGGCTGTACCAGTATACTCCCACCAGCGCCTCTGGGGTCCCTTCTCCATGTCCTTCGTCAATGGAGTGTTACCAGACTTTTGCAATCTGAGAAGTGAAAAATAGCATCAATATGATTTTAATTTGCTTTTATCTCATTTATTTTAGCGTGAATATCTTTTCATGGATCTTAGATCCATTAATAGTTTCTTTTCTGTGAATTGTCATATCCTTTGCCCATTTTTCCATTATGCTTCTTACTGATTTCTAGGGGCTCTATATTAATTAGGGAGAGATCAGCCCTTGGTCTATGATAGGAGCAGAAAACATTTTTTAAAATTTCCTGTTCATTTATCTTTTGGTGTTGTTAAGCTGTGTTGTCTTTACCATGCATGCTTTTTTTTAAGTGTTTGTTTTTATGTAGTCAAATTTGTCAGGCTTCCATGGCTTTTCAATCTTTGCTGTGAAGTCGTTTTCCCTCCATACTATCAAAGAATTCTTGGGTTGTTTTTTTGTGTGTTTCTTCTTCACTCTTTTGGGGGTTCACATAAAGTTATGCCATTTATAGCAGGCTATGACTTTGTCACTTAATAAATTCTGCACATCTTCCATGTGAGAGCTAAAGATCCACTTCAATTGTATTAATAGCTGCATAGTGTGCCGTGGCACATTATTCATTATCCATTATTAACCCTTTGAGTGCCAACCAATATCCTAGGAACTATGGTAAAATTGCCAAGGAATTTTTGCTGATTTTACAGCAGTTTAGGAAAAAAATTATGAATCGCAAGTAAATGAAGTTACATATTCAAAAACTTAAGGAAACCTTTACTATGTTTGTTTTCATCTTTGACATATATTGTTTGCTGATCCTATCTAATAATAGACAAACATGGTAATCAGCGCAATATGCAAATTAACTGCCAACAAAGATGGCGGCTAATTTGCATACTGCAGGCAGGGCGGGACAGCGCAGCCGCCAGCACGAGAGCCGCCGCCATGGCCCCGTGTGTGACCCCAGAAGCCGCCCAGAAGCCGGTGATTGGGGGGAGATGGGGGTCCCCTGCCCAGGCCTGACACCTCTGGAGGAGGCGTCAGGCCTGGGCAAGGGGCCAATCGGGCGATTGGAGGGTGATGGGGGTCAACGCCTCTGGCGGAGGTGTCAGTCTTGGGCCGAGGGTCAAAGCCGGCGATTGGTGTGAACTACAGAGGAAACACCTTTTCTGACTGCTCATTGGCTAAGCTCCCTGTATGCCACTGGTAATATTCTTAGTAACTTGGGTAATAAGAATCCAAAAAGGTGATCTAGGGTTTTTCACCACACTCCTGGCGAAAAAAAC
>NW_005370273.1:956757-959056 GCF_000412655.1 Myotis brandtii
GAAACAGCCCAAGTGCCCATCAGTAGATGAGTGGATAAAAAAGCTGTGGTACATTTACACAATGAACTACTATGCAGCAGTAAAAAAGAAGGATCTCTTACCCTTTGAGACAGCATGGAGGGACCTGGAGAGTATCATGCTAAGTGAAATAAGTCAGTCAGAGGAGGACAAGTTATCACATAATCTCACTCTTATGTAGAATCTAAGTAACAAAATAAACTGATAAACAAAGTGGACCCAGAGACATGGAAACATGGAACAGAGTGTGGAATCTCAGCAGGAAGGCAGAAGAGGGTGGGTGGGTAGGAGGTAATCAACCAAAGACCTTGTATGCATATAAGCATGGCCCATGGACACAGACAATGGGGCGGTGAGGGCCTGGGGTGGGAGGTGGGGGTGGGCTCAAGGGGGTCAATGGGGGAGAAATGGGGACATATGTAATACTTTCAACAATAAAAAATTATAAAAAAACATATTCCAACCCAAAGCATTTTTAAAGCATTCATGATAGTTCAGAGACATTTTTAAACTATTTAGGCTAGGGCTCCATGGTTTCCACTGTCCGTATTTCATCACCATCCCAGGCTAAGACCAAAGTGCTCATATAAGACAGAGCTAAGTTAGTTCTGAGGTTCTGACTTTATTTTTGTAACAAGAGCCTTCTACATGTTAGGCATAGCTCCTGCTTACCCCTCACAACACACCTATGAGGCATACATTCTAATCTCCATTTTACAGAGGCGAAAGCTGAGCACCTGTAAACAATAATAGGAATGGAGCCACTTTAAAATTGAGCAGGAGCTGACTTCGCAGAGGAACTGCTTTGCATGTCTTATGCCTCAAACCTTAGAATATTAAAACAGGGCAAAATAATCTTTGGACTGGGCCTCAGCAACCTTGTTTCCAAAAAAACTGTTTTCAGAGATAACAAGAAATCAGTTATTATGACTACTGGACTAATGACTATTGAACTGGAAGTGTAGAACTAACATTACTATGTTAGTTTATCTGCACTGAAATGCCTTTATTCTATTGGTGTAATTGTCCCCCTTCCCTTTCTCATAAATACCCATGCCTTTTCCTCCTACTGGAAACATTGCTTGAGCTTCTGTCTGAACCAGCATGTCCCAAATAACTATTCTTTGAACTCAAATACATACTTTTTGCCTCTCACTTTGAAAGGTGTTTTAAGTTTTAGGTTAACACACCTACTGCGTGCCAGGTCCTAGTCTGAGTTATGAGTTATCATGCATTGGAGCAAGGGCCGAGTTGTCTGGCCCAGATTATACCACCCAAAAACAGGGTTCTGTTTAGCAGTATGATTTCCTACCTCTTCATTGCTGCTTTTCACGCCTCACAAATCCACGTGCCAATGTTCAGAGAATGGTGGGCTATCAGGAACAAATCTAGATTTGTCTACAGTGCTATATCCAGATTGCTCAAAATCCTTCAAAGTCAGCCCCACATCTAATGTTTGTGCTGGTGACCACTGTCTGGAGGGTTTGCCTCTCCTCACCCACTGGACAGAGATTTCAAACAGTAAACCCCTGGGCAGGTTCACTGTGAAATGAGGGAAGGGTGCAGAAGTATTGTTTTGGTAAACAGCAGGGAAAGTGAACTTAGAAACTACTGAATGAGTATACATTTTTCTGTTGTAATAAAACAGACTGATAGTTTAATAGGAAAACAAGAATTTCGTTCCATAGACAAACCTAAAATGTAAAGGAATCATGTATAACTATCCTGTGAACATCCTTAGTAGAGAAAAACAACTAAATATATCTCGTTCAGAATAGGTTGGAGACCTGAATTTTCAAGTTTACACTTGCAGAGTAATCAGTTTTATTGATCAACTGCCATATCTCTAAGTTACTGGCATTTGTGGATAAAAAAGACCAGAATCTAGACAAACCTAAAATGTAAAGGAATCATGTATAACTATCCTGTGAACATCCTTAGTAGAGAAAAACAACTAAATATATCTCGTTCAGAATAGGTTGGAGACCTGAATTTTCAAGTTTACACTTGCAGAGTAATCAGTTTTATTGATCAACTGCCATATCTCTAAGTTACTGGCATTTGTGGATAAAAAAGACCAGAATCACACTAGCCTGGTTTGCTCAGTGGATAGAGCATCAGCCTGCGGACTGAAGCCGGTCACCTCCCACAAAGGGAGGCCATATTTCGGCTTAGGCCCGCTTCCCAAGGGGAGCAGGGAGCGGGCCTAAGCCATCACTAGGACATCCCCTGGGGGCTCCCAGTATGTGAGAGGGGGCAGGCTGGGCTGAGGGACACCCTC
>NW_005370273.1:959284-964002 GCF_000412655.1 Myotis brandtii
AAGCTTTAGGGCTACAAAATCTGAGTAAACTTCATAAAATCGTAGTACCTGTAAAAAATTAGGCAGATAAATGCCAGTGGTCAATTTTAGAACTACAAACATTCGGCATCATAAGTAATCTGCACTTAGGTGCCATCTGTCAATAAAGAGTGAACTACTAGCATCTAATAGTGACACTGCAGGAGGAGCCCGATAGCGCTCCCGGCACTTTTGGCGAAAGACAGGAGCGCTCCCCGGCACTCTAGGGGTTAATGGGCTTTCAAGTGAGTCCCAGTTGTATTAAAAGCAAATCTGGCAACGGTCCTAATGAGCTGTGAGGCTGGGACGTGCCAGAGGTGCGCTGCCAGGGGAGCAGGCTTCCATGTACTTGTTTTGGTTTGTTTCCTCACTGGCAGGGCCCCCTAGTGGCTCAAGCACAAGAAGAAAGTTCAGGCCTTGAAATTTTCCGATTCAACTCCCTCATTTGAGGCAGGGGGAAACGAAGACTCCCAGAAGGCTGGCTGCTTGTCCCAGCTCTCCAAGCACAGGAAGCCCAGAAGCCAGGGCTCTCAGCCCCTGGTCTGCATCTATACCAGTGCCCAGCTGTTTCTTACATTGTGTGATCTCACGCTCCCCAACATGTTTAGCAAGTTACAGTGTCTCAAAAGGCTGACCAAATAAATCTTGCATTCACTTAGGGAAACAGTCACTCCGGTTATCATCAGTCAAGCGAAAGAGAGTACTGGACTGCTGCAAGTTCATCTCTTCTTTCTCCTTTCTGGTTTTCGTATCCTTGGTGGGAAAAGCAACCTCCCTTGTGGGTGCCTCTTCCCTTCCGCCCCCACCAGCAGGGACCACCTGTGCTGGGGTGGGAGAGAGCCATGGGATTGGCAAGATGGCAGTCCTCAAATTCAAGGCAGCCAAGACGAAGGAAGGCATGTCTGTGCTGCTCTAGCGTTTCTCAATCAGGCCCTGAGGGACAGCCAGCTGGTAAAGGGGCTCTGGGGACTCCCCTGGAGCTGTGTTTGCATTGACAAGCACATTGCTTTCACTAAGACTGTTTATTTCAAGGGTGTGTCCTGCTTCACTAACAAGTTGTTGACTTCTTTTGTACCAAAACTTCTTTGCAGCCTTTCGGGTCAGCACGTTGCTGTGTGTCAGTCTGCTTCTCTGTCACTGGAGGCGGACCTGAAACGGGGCCCCTCAGTGCTCTGTGACCTGCAGGTTCCTGACTTCGCACAGGAAAGTATTCAAAAGCAAGTCTGTACAAAAGCAAACGCAGTTTTATTTAGGTTGAGAGAAAGAGGCCAGAATGAGGGCTCCTAGGGACAGAATCAGGGAGTAAGCCCAGGACAAACTGCTGCCACCCACTGCTCCCCTGGTGGGGGTGCCGCTGTGAAAGAAGCAAAAATTCATCCCAGTGGACACAGGTGAACTCACCAGTGAGCTGCGTGCCGCAGCCAGTCAGTCCTTGGGATTTTATGTGTTTTCAGGGATGGGCTGTTCTTAAACTTTGTGGTGCCCAATTCTCTCTGCCTTCTGGTTGGGAGGCGACCTTGTTCGAATATGGTCTGTTCTGAAGTGTCATTGCACTCACCTTCCCCAGTTCTCCTTCTACTTGTGGGGTCAATTTTCCTCCATCTTGGATTGATCTGGTTTTAGCTAGCTCTCGCTGTCATAAACAGGAACTGCCTGTCATAAACGGTCTCCCTCGCATCATGTGTGGAGGTGGGGCTCTGGGAGAGGACCAGCAGCTTATCAGCCAGCGAGGTCCATTCCTGCTTCCTCTTCCACTTGTCAGGAACTTTCCCCAGCTTCTTTCTATCCTGCTTTGTCTCCACTCTCCAAACCACCAGGCAGTTAGAATCTTTATTATTAAAATTCACTAATTATTCTCTTGTAATGGCAGTGTTTATTCCAATCTCTTGCATGGCCATTGTTCTTGTACCTCTGGTGAAATCCAAGATCCTTATTAGCAGGATTTGCCCTGAATTACCTTTCATTAAACCTCTTCCTGGAGTTCTGTCCTATTCACCTTGCCTTATTTACACAGTACAATCTCACTCTCCTTAGAAGAGAGCTCAGATCCTAGGGTCTTTTCCATCAAATAAAGAGAAATAAATATTTGTATTTTATATGTTTGGTTCTAGGTCCTGCTAATTCCCTGCTCTGCTGATTCTCACAACAGCCTGAGAAGATGTCATTCCCACAGCTAAAGGGGAAGGCTTGGATTTTAAAGTTGCACATGGGTATAACTTGCCCACTACACAGGGCAAGTTATACCCATGAATTCTCTTATAAGAAAACTAGAGGCCCTATGCACAAAATTCGTGTGGGGGTGGATGGGCCCCTCAGCCTGGCCTGCGCCCTCTTGCAATCTGGGATCCCTCAAGGGATGTCTGACCCCTCGCTCCTAACCACCCACCTGCTCCCTCCTTACCACTTGGCTCGCTGCTCCTTAGTGCTGCTGGGGAGGCGGGAGGGCCCCCCGCCACTGCCGCTGCACTCGCCAGCCATGAGCCTGGCTTCTGGCTGAGCGGCGCTCCCGCTGTGGGAGTGCACTGACCACCAGGGGGAAGCTCCTGCATTAGAGCATCTACCCCCTGATGGTCAGTGCGCGTAATAGTGACCCGTCATTCTGGTCATCCGGTCGTTCCACCGTAACGGTCACTGGGCTTTTATATATATAAACTAGAGGCCCGTTGCACGAAGATTCGTGCAATAGGCCTTCCTTCCCCTGGCTGCCGGCACTGGTTTTCCTCTGGCACCCAGGACCCAGGCCTTTGGTCAGGCCACAGCAGAGAAGCCAAGTCTCTTGTCTTCAGTTTTCAGTCTTCACTCCAGCCAGAGCCTTCAGTCTTTGCTCTGTGCCTGCGTATGCAAATTAACCGCCATCTTTGTTGGGTTAATTTGCATAGTCGTTCTGATTGGCTGGTGGGCATAGCAGAGTGACACCAATTTGCATGTTTCTCTTTTATTAGTGTAGATTAGTATTTCCAGAAAGAAACCACACCTCTTTCTTCCTTCCCTTCCCATGCCCTTTTCTGAAGCCTAGAACTTTGTTCTGCCAGCATGCAAACTGGCTAACAACGGGTTCAAGGATGATCACAGCTGAGATGTGGCTTGACTCAGAGAACTCTGGGAATTTGCCGCAGAGCTGACATCAAAGAATCCCCATCTCTCAACTCCAAGGTAGGAGGTGGACCTCCCAGGGCACCAAATGAGACCTTACAGCAGGCTAGGCATGCCTAGAAATTCAGTCCAAGATGTAACTAACTTTGCCACTAACAAAAGGCCCTATTTCTGCAAGTCTGCACCTCCTGGGGAATCTTTGCTTATACCTCCACTGACCCTCCTCCAACCAAAAGACAAGAAAATTCTCCTCCTTGTCTAAGACAAAAATAAACAAGTAAGAATATGGATTCTATTCAGGGCATTGCAATAGGGAGAGTGTGGATGAAAAGGGGCCACATGCTAACCTGACAACCTCAGGGGAGGCCTGCGTGGCAGCCTTGCAAACTCAGAGACCTAAAGTAACACAAAGAATGGTCTGAAATGAAAACTTTTTAAACTAAAAAGCAGTTTATGGTGGATAGTCATGTCCTAGGCCGGTATCTTCCCTGACAAGGTCGATCTTTACCTTAACTGAGCCTGTCTATCGTCCTTTTGCATCTACCATAACATATACTAATAGTTGGAATGTCAACGTGATTTTCCTTTTCCCAGACCCCTCAAAGCACAGGCACCGCTCCGTGGAGACCACAAACCCCCTCATGGTTAGTGAGTTCATTGCTGTTAACTATCCTACACCCACCTGTGTAAAGGAAGTATGTCTATCATTTTTTATCCAATCCCAGAGGTTCCCCTGCTTTGCCTCCCCGCCCCCTGCATTTTTCACCAATGGATTTCATGTAACCCACTTACTCTTTTGACTATCTATATATATAAAAGCCTAAATGACCGTTCGACCTGTAGCTATGACGTGCACTGGCCACCAGGGGACAAATGCTCAATGCACAGGCATGGAAACATGGAGCAGACTGATGAATCTCAGAGGGAAGAGGGAAGCGGGGAGGGCAGGAAGACATTAACCAAAGATCTTATATGCATACTAGAGGCCCGGTGCATGGATTCGTGTACCAGTGGGGTCCCTTGGCCTGGCCTGTGAGGATTGGGCCAAAGCTGGCAGTCCAACATCCCGCGAGAGGTCCCAGATTGCAAGAGGGTGCAGGCCAGGCCGAGGGACCCCACCAGTGCACGAATCCGTGCACCGGGGCTCTAGTAATGTATAAACAAGGTGCAAAGCTGCCATGCTTGCATTTTCTCAATCCGTTGTCGACAGTTTGGCTCAAATAAAATCACAAAAATTCTTCAATGGTTTGAATGTTTCCTAGTTAACACCAGACAAGCAGATCAGAGCATCTGGGCAGGGTGGCTTTCCTTAGACTGCCACGGGAGGAAGGGGGGGTGGTTTGTGGTTGGGACTGTGTTGCAATCGGAACTTTCAGCCAGGTGAGCAGAAATGTCTATCTCTGTCTAGCTAGTTTCAGGGGAGCAAGAAGTTCTAATCTCAGCTAATCATTCAGAAGGCAGAGGCCAGGAAGTGTGTGCGGGAGCGGGGGAGGTCTGAGAGCAGCAGGTTCAGAAAAAAGGAAAGGCCTTTGCCTGCCCTCTTCACGGTAAACCAGGGCCTCTGCACTGCCCGGCGCGGAGTGTGCGCCTTACCAGCCGGCAGGGCC
>NW_005370273.1:965020-968017 GCF_000412655.1 Myotis brandtii
TCCCCGCAGCCCTGGGCTCCAGGCCGGGAAGCCGAGGCCCTGGTCTGAGTGTCTGGGAGTCCCGTTTCCCGCATCTTCTCCGGGGTCCTCCCCGCGGTGCCGGCCGGGGCGCCGGACCTGGGGGGAAACGCGACGTGGGCTGGGCCTTTGTGCCCGTCCCGTGGGCTGTCCCCTGTCCCAGCGCTTCAGTAATTCCCGGCCTGACCGAACCGCCTTCCTGTTCTGAGTTGGGAGAATAGTTAAGACGACAAACGCTTTGCTAAGCATGCACTGCTGCTTTTCTGTAAATGTTTTCAAAATAGTTTTTCAGCTCATTTGTGGTTTCACACTGTTGCTTAGGTAAGCAGTTGTATGTAATACCTGTATAGAGATGAAGCGCTGAAAGGCATGCAGAATCGCAGTTCCCTAGCCTTACATCCTTTTTTTGGCGTTGGTCTCCCGGTTCCCGCTCTCCCGTTGCTCCATTTGTAGGCGTTTGTGTGGCCTCCTCTTGCGGGAGGACAGGGCTGCATCCTGAGCGCCCTCTTCTCCCCCTGCCCTCACTGTTCAGTGTTAAATTTCCAAGTTACCGGTTTTATTATGACGACATATTCTTTACTCTTTGGCTGAGTAGCTTTTTATATGATAGTGATTCCACTCTTATGCAACTTTTTTGTTTTCCTGTAGGTGACTGCTTCATTTAAAAAGATTCATTTTTATTTTTACTAAACTTCCAACCAAGTCTTCTCATATCCTGCAACAGCCCTAAAGTCCTCTCCATACACTTTTAATTTATGTTTTTAAAGCATTGGTTAAAGGGAGGTAGCAGCTCATTGACACCATTTTGTGATCGCATAGTACATGTTTCTTTAAGGAGATCCCCTGCTTCGGAACTGGAACTGCAGTTCCGTGAGCTCTTCATCCTAAGCACATGCCTGGCACCAGGCAGTGCAGGGCGCCAGCACTCCCCAGGGAACCCACATCCCTGCTGTGGTGGCGCTTGCATTCAAGTGAGGGAAGAGCCACGTTAAACGCATGACATGACAAATCCTGCAGCCCATTAGGAGGTGGTAAGTAAGTGCTGTGATCACAATAGACTCAGTGATCAAGGAAGTTGAAATAGTTACAGAGCACACTGTTACTTAGAGGTTGTTGACTTGGTCCTTAGTTATGTTTCTTAAGCTTCACATTCTTTTTATGGTGTATTTTTTTCTGTCACAGTCCATGGGATGATTGTTGTTATTTCTGAGTGTGATACTGTTGTCTTGTTTACAACATTAGCATCATTAGTTATGCTTCATCAGTGGTCACCTTTCCTCGTATGTTATTCTTGATTCGTGTTCATTACACCAGTAGATGTCGTCCATCTCACACCTGAAGTGGTTTTGTTTTATTTTTAAGCAGATGATGGTGGCGCTACCCCAGTGCAGGATGAACGGGACTCAGGGTCAGACGTTGAGGAGGATGTAAATGAGCAGCACTCTGGATCAGACACGGGAAGTGTAGACCGTCACTCAGAGGTATTGGCGACACAACGTCTGGGGAGCTTTTCCCTCGCATTCTGTGAGACCTGTCTTATGTTGGAGTTGTAGAGACCCTGTCACCAGGTTTAGGCTTCAAACCCTGGGGTACAGAATTGTAAGTTTATAGAAAACTGCTTTAACAATAAGTAGGGATAGTCTGTTATTTACAAAATCACAGGGAATTAAGTTCTGATTGGGTCCCATTTCAGATATTAGGCAGTTCTTGGCAGTTTTTGGTTGAGAAAATAGGCCAGGCTTTTGATATTTGATATGCTTCCCCATTCCCAAAATGATGTCTTACTGGAGCAATGACCATTTGCAAACTGAAGATATTCCTATTGAAATCGAAAGTTTGAGGGCTATCACCTTGCAAAAATTATATCAGAATTTGGCTTTGAGCTGTTCCAATGTATGAAATAACAAAGCACATGTCATTTAAAAAGCTGTTGTTGCTTAGTAATACAGAGTTGTACTGGATTTTGTGTATGGCATTTCAACATATTTGGCCTATTACATATTTTTTCTATTTAGTTAATGCTAATTTCATTTCTTTCAACAGTATTCTGTAGTATTGAGAGTAAAAGTTTTTTGTTAACTCATTCCTAACTTTTATTATTTTTTTACTTATTGATTGATTTGAAGAGAGACATTTCATTGTTGTTCCACTTGTTTATGCATTCATTGGTTGATTCTTGTATGTGCCCTGACTGGGGCTTGAACCCATAACTTTGGCATATTGGGATGACGTTCTAAGCAACTGAGCTACCGGGCCCAGGCCAGACCTATTTTTTAAACTGTTTAATTTGCTTCCCTGGTTGTATCATCTGTATTGCACAATGTTAACAAAATAAAGCTGGGATACTTTTCAATAAGTCAGCTATGAGTTTTGGTAAACACAAACTGAAACAAACACATAGGAATGATAAAGATGGCCGAATTTTCTTTTAAGAACTTATATTCCATATATTTTGCTTGATTATGCATGTGCAGAAAATTGTCCAGTTTTTTTTAAGTGGGTAGGTATAATTGTTAGAGATCATATTATTGACTCTGTTCTTCGATATGTCATTAGTATATTCATATATTCAATAAATATTTATTCAGCACCTGTTGTGTCTGGCTCTTTTGACATATCAGTGACTAAATGAGGTCCCACTTTTTAAAATTATATAGTTGGTTGGAAGATGATAAACACTATAGAGAAAGGTAGAACAGAGTGAAGGATGCCAGGAGGAAGGGCAGGTTTTGGTGTTAAATAGGGAGGTACAGGAGGCCTAATTAAGAAAGTGACGTTTGAATCAAGACCTGAAGGAGGGTGAGGGAAGAGCCACTTGGCCATGTGGGGGAAGAACATCCCTAAGATGGGACTGTGCTTGACGTCTTCAAGGAATCCCCTGGAGCTAGTGTGGCTAGTGTGGAGTCAGGAAGCAGGTGTGATCAGAAAGCTAAATGGACTGGGAGAAAGGCTTATCTTTTAGTTATTTTGATATCACTC
>NW_005370273.1:968364-1005844 GCF_000412655.1 Myotis brandtii
AAATCTGCCAGGAGAGTTAACCAGAATAAAGAGGCTAGGATATTTTAAAGCTTTTCTTAGATATTTCCCTCCAGAAGCGTTACCCTAATTCGCTGTACTACTAGTTAGTAGTTTGCGAGTGCCAATTGTACTCTTAAGTGTTGAGTTCTGGATTAATGTTCTTTTGCCTGTTTAAAATGGCTTCTAAAGAGAGATTGTGGACTGTTTTTTAGAAGCTAATAGGATGTTAAAAGAGTACAGTTACATTAAAGTGAACAGTGCAGATTACAGGGCCCAGACCTAAAAGATGTATATTATTTCCTATTGGTGTCTTAGAGTGTGACACAAATTTTGTGGCTTCAACAACAAATATTTGCCTGTGACTGGGTGTGGCTCAGTTGGTCCCATGCACCCAAAGGTCGCAGGTATGATTTCCCGTCAGGGCACATGCCCAGGTTGCTGGTTCGGTTCCTGGTTAGGTTGTGTACAGGAGGCAACCTAACGATGTTTCTCTCTCACATGGAAGTTTCCCTCCCCCTCCCCCTCCCCCTCTCCCCTTTCTCTCACCCAAGGATATTTTTCCCATTGATTTTTATGGAAGGGAGGGAGGGAGACAGACAGACAGACAGACAGACAGACATCAATTGGTTGCCTCCCACATGTGCTGGCACCCTGGGCCGGGGTCAAACCTGCAACCTGGGTATATGCCCCCTGACTGGGAATCAAACCCACAACCTTTCAGTCCATGGGCCAACGCTCTAACCACTGACATAACTTTGGCATATTGGGATGACGTTCTAAGCAACTGAGCTACCGGGCCCGGGCCAGACATATTTTTTAAACTGTTTAATTTGCTTCCCTGGTTGTATCATCTGTATTGCACAATGTTAACAAAATAAAGCTGGGATACTTTTCAATAAGTCAGCTATGAGTTTTGGTAAACACAAACTGAAACAAACACATAGGAATGATAAAGATGGCCGAATTTTCTTTTAAGAACTTATATTCCATATATTTTGCTTGATTATGCATGTGCAGAAAATTGTCCAGTTTTTTTTAAGTGGGTAGGTATAATTGTTAGAGATCATATTATTGACTCTGTTCTTCGATATGTCATTAGTATATTCATATATTCAATAAATATTTATTCAGCACCTATTGTGTCTGGCTCTTTTGACATATCAGTGACTAAATGAGGTCCCACTTTTTAAAATTATATAGTTGGTTGGAAGATGATAAACACTATAGAGAAAGGTAGAACAGAGTGAAGGATGCCAGGAGGAAGGGCAGGTTTTGGTGTTAAATAGGGAGGTACAGGAGGCCTAATTAAGAAAGTGACGTTTGAATCAAGACCTGAAGGAGGGTGAGGGAAGAGCCACTTGGCCATGTGGGGGAAGAACATCCCTAAGATGGGACTGTGCTTGACGTCTTCAAGGAATCCCCTGGAGCTAGTGTGGCTAGTGTGGAGTCAGGAAGCAGGTGTGATCAGAAAGCTAAATGGACTGGGAGAAAGGCTTATCTTTTAGTTATTTTGATATCACTCGTTTTTTTTGTATACCCTTAAACACTTACACTAAATTCTAATTCATGTGTTATTTGATAGGTAGAAATTACTTGATAATGTGAATATTGTTGTAGTATATTTAGTATGTAATATCAGAAGTTTCTTTGGCAAACAGTAGCAGGAGCTCCACAGTGGCCTCATGATTCAGTTATAACCATCAAAAGGCTTACCTTTTAGAACCTTAAACTACTAGTTTGTAATGAGATGGATTCTAAATAATAAATGTGCATGTTGTCAGAATTTGGAAATTTTAAATACTTAAAGAGAAAATTAAAATTACCATACTCCTATTACAGAAATGACTGTTAACTTTTTTATATTATTTCTCTTGCATTTTTATTCTCCCTCATGTATATAATAGGTGTATTTGTTTTAACTTACTTAAGATTTTATTATGTATTGTATCGATATATTTTTGTCTTCTCTTCTGATTATACCTAAGTATTTCCCCATGTTATTAAATGTTCTCACTAGCATAATTTTTAATAATATGATGTACCATTACTTATTCAATAATTTTCTAATTTTTTTTACATTTAGACTATTTAGTCATTATAAGTGGAGCTGCTATGAACATTTTTGAACATAAACATTTGTCCTTTTCTAAAAAAAAAATCTGCCAGGAGAGTTAACCAGAATAAAGAGGCTAGGATATTTTAAAGCTTTTCTTAGATATTTCCCTCCAGAAGCGTTACCCTAATTCGCTGTACTACTAGTTAGTAGTTTGCGAGTGCCAATTGTACTCTTAAGTGTTGAGTTCTGGATTAATGTTCTTTTGCCTGTTTAAAATGGCTTCTAAAGAGAGATTGTGGACTGTTTTTTAGAAGCTAATAGGATGTTAAAAGAGTACAGTTACATTAAAGTGAACAGTGCAGATTACAGGGCCCAGACCTAAAAGATGTATATTATTTCCTATTGGTGTCTTAGAGTGTGACACAAATTTTGTGGCTTCAACAACAAATATTTGCCTGTGACTGGGTGTGGCTCAGTTGGTCCCATGCACCCAAAGGTCGCAGGTATGATTTCCCGTCAGGGCACATGCCCAGGTTGCTGGTTCGGTTCCTGGTTAGGTTGTGTACAGGAGGCAACCTAACGATGTTTCTCTCTCACATGGAAGTTTCCCTCCCCCTCCCCCTCCCCCTCTCCCCTTTCTCTCACCCAAGGATATTTTTCCCATTGATTTTTATGGAAGGGAGGGAGGGAGACAGACAGACAGACAGACAGACAGACAGACAGACAGACAGACAGACAGACAGACAGACAGACAGACAGACAGACAGACAGACAGACAGACAGACAGACAGACAGACAGACAGACAGACAGACAGACAGACAGACAGACAGACAGACAGACAGACAGACAGACAGACAGACAGACAGACAGACAGACAGAAATTGGTTGCCTCCCACATGTGCTGGCACCCTGGGCCGGGGTCAAACCTGCAACCTGGGTATATGCCCCCTGACTGGGAATCAAACCCACAACCTTTCAGTCCATGGGCCAACGCTCTAACCACTGAGCAACAGCTAGGGCAGATCCTTTATTTTTTAATTGGGCTCTGTATTTTTTTATTATTGAGTTCTAAGAGGTTTTTTTTTTTTTAAGTTTGGATACAAGCCCCTTATTAGATGACTGATTGGCAAATATTTGCATAGCATGATTTGTCTTTTCACGTTGGTGTCCTTTAAAGCACTAGAGTTTTAAATTTGAAGTCCACTTTATCCAATTTTTCTTTTATTGCTTATGTTTTTAGTTACATCTCTGACAATCCTTTTCCAAATCCAGGCATGAAGATTTACCCCTCTGTTTTAAGAATTTTATAGTTTTAGCTCTTACTTTTAGGTATTTGATCCATTTTGAATTGATTTTTATGTATACTTCGAGATAAGGATCCAATTTTATTCTTCTGAACATGGCTATCCAGTTGTCCGATAGGAAGGTCTTGGCACCCTATTAAAAATCAGTTGGCCTAAAGGGGTGATAAATGTTGATGGAATGAGATTTGACCTTGGGTTGTGAATACATGATACAATATATAGATAATGTATTATAGAATTGTACACCTGAAACCTATATAGTTTTATTATCCGATTTCACCCCAATACATGTAATAAAAATTAAATTAATTTTAAATTTAGATGGTAAAAAAATCTGTTGATCATAGGGTGTATGGGTTTATTTCTGGACTTTCAATTCTAATCCATTCAAATCTACGTCTATCTTTGTGCCATGGTGCTTTGAGTATGTTTTGATGTTAGGAAGTGTGAGTCCCACTTTTTTCCAAGATTGTGTTTTGTCTGTTCTGGGTCCTTGCAATTACATATGTACTTTAGAATCAACTTGTCAGTTTCTGCAAAGAAGTTAGCTGGGATTTTGGTAGGATTGTTCTAAATTCATAGAGCAGTTTGGGTGAGTGATGTCATCTTGACAGTATGAGGTCCCTTGATCCATAATATGGGATGTCTTTTTATTTAGGTCTGTAATTTGTTTCAACAATAATTTTTAGTTTTCCATGTACAAATGTTGCATTTCTCTGTTAAATTTGTCCATAAGTATGTTATTTTCTTTAATGTTTATTAGTAGTAAGTGGACTTGTTTTATGAATTTTATATTTAGATTATTCCCAAACATTTTTCTTACTATTAATTCTAATTTACTTCATCGTGGTCTTGAGGTTTGTTTTATGGCCTAGCATATGATTCATCTGGAGATGTTCCATATGTACTTAAGAAGATCATATATTCTGTCTTTGAATCTACAGTGTGTCTCCTGTGATCAACATATAGTTGGATCATTTCTTTAATCAAATCTGTCTCCTGATTGGCTTGCTAAGTTCATTCATAGGTAATGTTATTGAAAGAGTTGGAGTGTGCCATTTACTTTGTTTTCTATATGTCTCGTGTCTTTTTGTTGTTAATCTGTTCTTCCTTTACATCGTCATTAAGTGAATATTTTCTAATGTAGCATTTAAATTTTTTTTAGGTCAAATTTCTTTTTATCATAGCAAAATAAGAGAGTCTTTAAATTAGAGTAATTCACTTAGTTATTGAATTTTGTACTGGACAAATCAGCTTATCCATTGTGCTTTTGGGAATACTCAGTCATCTTAAAAAAGTTCAGCCTTGCCAGTGTGGCTCAGTGGTTGAGCAACGACCCATGAACCAAGAGGTCCCAGGTTCAATTCTCAGTCGAGGCATATGCCCAGGTTGGAGGCTCAATCCCCAGTGGGGTGTGCAGAAGGCAGCCATTTGATATCTGTCTCTCTCTCATGGGTGTTTCTACCTCTCTATTCCTCTCCCTTCCTCTCACTCTAAAATCAATAAAAACATTTTTTAAAAGGTTCAAGTCTTTTTTGAACCTTTTAAAAAAGGTTTGAACCTTTTTAAAAAGGGGGGAGGACATGACATATATGCACATTTTTTTCCAACTTTACTGAGATATGATTAACAAGAGTATAAGATACTTAAAGTGTACATTGTGATATTTGATATACATACACATTGTCAAAGGATTCCTTCCGTCTGGTTAATACATTCATCACTTCACATACTTACCTGGGTGTGTGTGTGAGTGTGTGTGTGTGTGAACATTTTAGTTCTGTTTTCTTAGAAATTTTCTATTATACAACACAGTGTTATCAACTATAGTAACCATGTTACACATTAGGTCCCAGGACCTTATTCACCTTCAGGCTAAAGTTTGTATCCTTTTACCATCTCCTCCCTATTTCCCCCACCCTCCAACCCCTGGCAATCACTTTTCTACTATCAGTTTCTCTGCTTTTGACTTCTTTTTTAGATCCCACATATAAGCATATCATGTAGTATTTGTTTTTCTCTTTCTGGCTTATTTCACTTAGCTTAATGCCCTCATGCTCCATCCTTGTTGTTAAAATAGGTAAGGTTTTCTTCTTTTTTTGGCTGAATATTCCATTGTATATATGTATATACCACATCTTATCCATTCATCGGTTGATAGACACAAGTTGTTTCCGTTTCTTGACTAGTGAATAATGCTGCAGGAAACATGGGAATACGGATAGCTCTTCAATATCCTATTTTCAGTTCCTTAGGGTATATACCCAGGAGTTGGATTGCTGGATCTTTTTTTTTTTCTCTTACTTTTAGGTATTTGATCCATTTTGAATTGATTTTTATGTATACTTCGAGATAAGGATCCAATTTTATTCTTCTGAACATGGCTATCCAGTTGTCCGATAGGAAGGTCTTGGCACCCTATTAAAAATCAGTTGGCCTAAAGGGGTGATAAATGTTGATGGAATGAGATTTGAGACCTTGGGTTGAATACATGATACAATATATAGATAATGTATTATAGAATTGTACACCTGAAACCTATATAGTTTTATTATCCGATTTCACCCCAATACATGTAATAAAAATTAAATTAATTTTAAATTTAGATGGTAAAAAAATCTGTTGATCATAGGGTGTATGGGTTTATTTCTGGACTTTCAATTCTAATCCATTCAAATCTACGTCTATCTTTGTGCCATGGTGCTTTGAGTATGTTTTGATGTTAGGAAGTGTGAGTCCCACTTTTTTCCAAGATTGTGTTTTGTCTGTTCTGGGTCCTTGCAATTACATATGTACTTTAGAATCAACTTGTCAGTTTCTGCAAAGAAGTTAGCTGGGATTTTGGTAGGATTGTTCTAAATTCATAGAGCAGTTTGGGTGAGTGATGTCATCTTGACAGTATGAGGTCCCTTGATCCATAATATGGGATGTCTTTTTATTTAGGTCTGTAATTTGTTTCAACAATAATTTTTAGTTTTCCATGTACAAATGTTGCATTTCTCTGTTAAATTTGTCCATAAGTATGTTATTTTCTTTAATGTTTATTAGTAGTAAGTGGACTTGTTTTATGAATTTTATATTTAGATTATTCCCAAACATTTTTCTTACTATTAATTCTAATTTACTTCATCGTGGTCTTGAGGTTTGTTTTATGGCCTAGCATATGATTCATCTGGAGATGTTCCATATGTACTTAAGAAGATCATATATTCTGTCTTTGAATCTACAGTGTGTCTCCTGTGATCAACATATAGTTGGATCATTTCTTTAATCAAATCTGTCTCCTGATTGGCTTGCTAAGTTCATTCATAGGTAATGTTATTGAAAGAGTTGGAGTGTGCCATTTACTTTGTTTTCTATATGTCTCGTGTCTTTTTGTTGTTAATCTGTTCTTCCTTTACATCGTCATTAAGTGAATATTTTCTAATGTAGCATTTAAATTTTTTTTAGGTCAAATTTCTTTTTATCATAGCAAAATAAGAGAGTCTTTAAATTAGAGTAATTCACTTAGTTATTGAATTTTGTACTGGACAAATCAGCTTATCCATTGTGCTTTTGGGAATACTCAGTCATCTTAAAAAAGTTCAGCCTTGCCAGTGTGGCTCAGTGGTTGAGCAACGACCCATGAACAAGCGTTACCCTAATTCGCTGTACTACTAGTTAGTAGTTTGCGAGTGCCAATTGTACTCTTAAGTGTTGAGTTCTGGATTAATGTTCTTTTGCCTGTTTAAAATGGCTTCTAAAGAGAGATTGTGGACTGTTTTTTAGAAGCTAATAGGATGTTAAAAGAGTACAGTTACATTAAAGTGAACAGTGCAGATTACAGGGCCCAGACCTAAAAGATGTATATTATTTCCTATTGGTGTCTTAGAGTGTGACACAAATTTTGTGGCTTCAACAACAAATATTTGCCTGTGACTGGGTGTGGCTCAGTTGGTCCCATGCACCCAAAGGTCGCAGGTATGATTTCCCGTCAGGGCACATGCCCAGGTTGCTGGTTCGGTTCCTGGTTAGGTTGTGTACAGGAGGCAACCTAACGATGTTTCTCTCTCACATGGAAGTTTCCCTCCCCCTCCCCCTCCCCCTCTCCCCTTTCTCTCACCCAAGGATATTTTTCCCATTGATTTTTATGGAAGGGAGGGAGGGAGACAGACAGACAGACAGACAGACAGACATCAATTGGTTGCCTCCCACATGTGCTGGCACCCTGGGCCGGGGTCAAACCTGCAACCTGGGTATATGCCCCCTGACTGGGAATCAAACCCACAACCTTTCAGTCCATGGGCCAACGCTCTAACCACTGAGCAACAGCTAGGGCAGATCCTTTATTTTTTAATTGGGCTCTGTATTTTTTTATTATTGAGTTCTAAGAGGTTTTTTTTTTTTTAAGTTTGGATACAAGCCCCTTATTAGATGACTGATTGGCAAATATTTGCATAGCATGATTTGTCTTTTCACGTTGGTGTCCTTTAAAGCACTAGAGTTTTAAATTTGAAGTCCACTTTATCCAATTTTTCTTTTATTGCTTATGTTTTTAGTTACATCTCTGACAATCCTTTTCCAAATCCAGGCATGAAGATTTACCCCTCTGTTTTAAGAATTTTATAGTTTTAGCTCTTACTTTTAGGTATTTGATCCATTTTGAATTGATTTTTATGTATACTTCGAGATAAGGATCCAATTTTATTCTTCTGAACATGGCTATCCAGTTGTCCGATAGGAAGGTCTTGGCACCCTATTAAAAATCAGTTGGCCTAAAGGGGTGATAAATGTTGATGGAATGAGATTTGACCTTGGGTTGTGAATACATGATACAATATATAGATAATGTATTATAGAATTGTACACCTGAAACCTATATAGTTTTATTATCCGATTTCACCCCAATACATGTAATAAAAATTAAATTAATTTTAAATTTAGATGGTAAAAAAATCTGTTGATCATAGGGTGTATGGGTTTATTTCTGGACTTTCAATTCTAATCCATTCAAATCTACGTCTATCTTTGTGCCATGGTGCTTTGAGTATGTTTTGATGTTAGGAAGTGTGAGTCCCACTTTTTTCCAAGATTGTGTTTTGTCTGTTCTGGGTCCTTGCAATTACATATGTACTTTAGAATCAACTTGTCAGTTTCTGCAAAGAAGTTAGCTGGGATTTTGGTAGGATTGTTCTAAATTCATAGAGCAGTTTGGGTGAGTGATGTCATCTTGACAGTATGAGGTCCCTTGATCCATAATATGGGATGTCTTTTTATTTAGGTCTGTAATTTGTTTCAACAATAATTTTTAGTTTTCCATGTACAAATGTTGCATTTCTCTGTTAAATTTGTCCATAAGTATGTTATTTTCTTTAATGTTTATTAGTAGTAAGTGGACTTGTTTTATGAATTTTATATTTAGATTATTCCCAAACATTTTTCTTACTATTAATTCTAATTTACTTCATCGTGGTCTTGAGGTTTGTTTTATGGCCTAGCATATGATTCATCTGGAGATGTTCCATATGTACTTAAGAAGATCATATATTCTGTCTTTGAATCTACAGTGTGTCTCCTGTGATCAACATATAGTTGGATCATTTCTTTAATCAAATCTGTCTCCTGATTGGCTTGCTAAGTTCATTCATAGGTAATGTTATTGAAAGAGTTGGAGTGTGCCATTTACTTTGTTTTCTATATGTCTCGTGTCTTTTTGTTGTTAATCTGTTCTTCCTTTACATCGTCATTAAGTGAATATTTTCTAATGTAGCATTTAAATTTTTTTTAGGTCAAATTTCTTTTTATCATAGCAAAATAAGAGAGTCTTTAAATTAGAGTAATTCACTTAGTTATTGAATTTTGTACTGGACAAATCAGCTTATCCATTGTGCTTTTGGGAATACTCAGTCATCTTAAAAAAGTTCAGCCTTGCCAGTGTGGCTCAGTGGTTGAGCAACGACCCATGAACCAAGAGGTCCCAGGTTCAATTCTCAGTCGAGGCATATGCCCAGGTTGGAGGCTCAATCCCCAGTGGGGTGTGCAGAAGGCAGCCATTTGATATCTGTCTCTCTCTCATGGGTGTTTCTACCTCTCTATTCCTCTCCCTTCCTCTCACTCTAAAATCAATAAAAACATTTTTTAAAAGGTTCAAGTCTTTTTTGAACCTTTTAAAAAAGGTTTGAACCTTTTTAAAAAGGGGGGAGGACATGACATATATGCACATTTTTTTCCAACTTTACTGAGATATGATTAACAAGAGTATAAGATACTTAAAGTGTACATTGTGATATTTGATATACATACACATTGTCAAAGGATTCCTTCCGTCTGGTTAATACATTCATCACTTCACATACTTACCTGGGTGTGTGTGTGAGTGTGTGTGTGTGTGAACATTTTAGTTCTGTTTTCTTAGAAATTTTCTATTATACAACACAGTGTTATCAACTATAGTAACCATGTTACACATTAGGTCCCAGGACCTTATTCACCTTCAGGCTAAAGTTTGTATCCTTTTACCATCTCCTCCCTATTTCCCCCACCCTCCAACCCCTGGCAATCACTTTTCTACTATCAGTTTCTCTGCTTTTGACTTCTTTTTTAGATCCCACATATAAGCATATCATGTAGTATTTGTTTTTCTCTTTCTGGCTTATTTCACTTAGCTTAATGCCCTCATGCTCCATCCTTGTTGTTAAAATAGGTAAGGTTTTCTTCTTTTTTTGGCTGAATATTCCATTGTATATATGTATATACCACATCTTATCCATTCATCGGTTGATAGACACAAGTTGTTTCCGTTTCTTGACTAGTGAATAATGCTGCAGGAAACATGGGAATACGGATAGCTCTTCAATATCCTATTTTCAGTTCCTTAGGGTATATACCCAGGAGTTGGATTGCTGGATCTTTTTTTTTTTTTTTAATAGATTTTTATTGATTTCGGAAAGGAAGAGAGAAATAGAAACATCAATGATGAAAGATAATTATTGATCAGCTGCCTTCTGCATGCCCCCTATGGGGGATTGAGTCTGCAACCCAGGCTTATGCCCTGACAGGGAATCGAACCATGACCTCTGGTTCATAGGTCAACACAATTTTTTGAGGAACTTCTACATTATTTTCCATAGTGACTGTCCCAATTTACATTCCTATCCTCTTGTTATCTTGCATTTTTTATGACATTCATTCTAACAGGTTTGAGGTGCTCTCTAATTGTGATTTTGATTTGCATTTCCCTAATGATGGCTGATGTTGAGCACATTTTCATGTACCTGATGGCTATTTGTATGTCTTTGAGAAAATATCTATTCAGCTCCTCTGCCCATTTTTTAATCAGATTGCTTATTTTTTTTCTGTTGAGTTGTGTGGTTTTCATGTCTATTTTGGTTATGGACCCCTTATCAGATATATTATTTGCAAGTATTTTCTTCCATTCGTTATGTTGCCTTTTCATTTTGTTGATGATTTCCTTTGCTGTGCAGAAACTTTGTAGTTTGCTGTCTTCCCACGTGTTTATTGCGTGTATTGCCTTAGCTTTGGGTGTTTAATCCCAAAAAATTGCCAAGACTGTTGTCAAGGAGCTTACCTGCTATCTTCTTCTAGGAGTTTTACAGCTTTAGGTCTTAAATTCAAGTTTTCAGTTCATTTTTAGTTGATCTCTGTGTATGTGGCTGTCCAGTTTTCCCAATACCATTCAAGAGACTGTAGTTTCCCCACTGGATATTCTTGCCTCCTTTGTCATAAAATAATTGGCCATATATGCATGGGTTTATTTTTGGGCTGTCTATTCTGTTCCGTTGATCTTTGTTCCTGTTTTTATGCCAATACCATGCTGTTTTGGTTACTCTAACTTTTTAATATAGTTTGAAATCAGGAAGTGTGATCCCTTCAGTGTTGTTCTTAAGATTGTTTTGGCTGTTTGTGGTGTGTGTGTGGTTCCATGAAAATTTTAGGATTGTTTTATTCCTGTGAAAAAATGCCATTGGAATTTTGATAGGGATTGTATTGAATCTTTAGGTTGCTTGGTAATGTGGACATTTTAACAATCTTAGTTCTTCCATCCATGAGCATGAATATCTTTTCATTTATTTATGTGTTCAATTTCTTTCACCAGTCTTATGGTTTTCAGTGTACAGTTCTTTCACTTTGATTAAATTTATTTCTAAGAATATTCTTTTTGGTGCAGTTGTAAATGAGATTGTTTTCTTCATTTCTCTGATAGTTGTTAGTAGATAGAAACAATTGGGTTTTGTGTATTGATTTTGTATCCCTAAACAGTACTGAATTGTTTATTAGTTCTAACAGTTTTTTGGTAGAGTCTTTAGGCTTTTCTGTATGTTGTATGTCATTGGGAAATGGTGACAGTTTTACTTCTTCCTTTACATTTTGGAAGGTTGTTAATTCTTTTTCTCGCCTAATGGCTCTGTCTAGGACTTTCAGTACTAGATAGTGAATAAAAGTGGAGAGAGTGAGCATCCTTGTTGTACCTGCCTGATCTTAGAATAAAAGCTTTCAGCCTGACTGGTTGAGCATCGACCTATGAACCAGGAGGTCATGCTTCAATTCCCGGTCAGAGCACATGCCCAGGTTGCTGGCTTGATCCCTGGTAGGGGGCATGAAGGAGGCAGCCCATCAGTGATTCCCATCATTGATGTTTCTCTCTCTCTCTCCATTCTTCTCTGAAATCAATTATGTTGAGGTACCATTCCCTCTATACCCAGTTTGTGGAGTTTTTATCATGCATGGATGTTGAATTTTGTCAAATGCCTTTTCTGCATCTGTTGAAATAATATTATTTTTATCTTTCATTTTATTAGTGTAGTGTGCCACATTGATTGGTTTGTAGAAGTTGAATCACCCTTGAATCTCTGGAATAAATCCCATTATATCATGGCCTATGATTCTTTGTCGGATTATGTTT
The DNA here is from genome assembly GCF_000412655.1 of Myotis brandtii. Lineage (NCBI taxonomy): Eukaryota > Metazoa > Chordata > Mammalia > Chiroptera > Vespertilionidae > Myotis > Myotis brandtii. Next base: position 980,628 of record NW_005370273.1, read on the forward strand.
GTTGAGGATTTTTGCATCTATTTCATCAGGAATATTGGCCTGTAGTTTTCTTGTCATGTCCTTGTATGGTAGCTTTGGTATCTGGGTAATGCTGGCCTCATAAAATGAGTTTGGATGTGTAACTTTCTCGTATTTTTTGGAAGGATTGGTATTAATTCTTTAAATGTTTGGTAAAATTCAGCAGCCATCTATTCCTGGACTTGTTGGAATGTTTTTGGTAACTGATTAAATTTCCTTACTAGTAATTAGTCTGTTCCACTTTCTATTTCTTCATGATTCAGTCTTACTAGGTTGTATGTCTCTAAGAATGTATTCATTTCTTCTGTGTTGTCCAATTTGTTGGGCTACAATTGTTCTTACTCTCTTAAGGTTCTTTTATTTGTGTGGTATCAATTATAATACCTTTTGTTTATAATTTTGACTTTCTAGTGATTTGTAAGTTTTATTGATTTTTTTCTATTGACCTTTTTGTCTCTATTTCATTTATTTCTGCTCTGATCTTTGTTATTTCTTTCTTTTTTTAAAAAAATATATTTTACTGATTTTTTACAGAAAGGAAGGGAGAGGGATAGAGAGTTAGAAACATCGATGAGAGAGAAACATCGATCAGCTGCCTCCTGCACACCCCCTACTGGGGATGTGCCCGCAACCAAGGTACATGCCCTTGACCGGAATCGAACCTGGAACCCCTCAGTCTGCAGGCCGACGCTCTATCCACTGAGCCAAACTGGCTAGGGCTGATCTTTGTTATTTCAATCTTCCTTTGTTGCTGTTGTTTCTAGTTCATTGGGGAGTAAAGTTTGGTTGTTTGAGATCTTTTTCTTGATGTAGGCATTTATCACTGTAACCTTCCCTGTTAAAACTGCTTTTGCTATGTCCATACGTTTTGGTGTGTTGTATTTTCATTTTCATATGCCTCAAGATATATTTTCATTTCTTTTTGACCCATTGGTAGTTTAGTAGCATGATCTATCTGTTGTTGAAATGAGGTATTGAAGTCCTCTACTGTTATTGTATTGCTGTCTTATTTCTCCTTTCAGGGGTTTTAATATTTGCTTTATATATTTAGGTGCTCCGATGTTAGGTACATAAATATTTATAAGTGTTAATTAACACCTTGTTGGATTATATATCATTTATCATTATATTATGCACTTTGTCTCTTATTATAGTTTTTGATTTGAAGCTTGTTTTGTTTGATATAGCCATCCCTGCTTTCTTTTGTTTTCCATTTATATGGAATATCTTTTTCTATCCCTTCACTTTCAGTGTGTGTCCTTAAAGCTGAAGGGAGTCTCTTATAGGCAACATATAGAGATGGGTCTTCTTTCTTTATCCATTCAGCCAGTGTTTGTCTTTTGATTGGAGAATTTAGTCCATTTACACTTATAATAATTATTGATAGGTGTAGACTTACTATTGCTATTTTGCTCATTGTTTTCTGGCTATTTTATAATTCCTTTGCTCCTTCTCTTGTTCTCTTCCTATGTGGTTTGAAGATTTTCTGTAGTGGTATGCTTTCATTCCTTTCATTTACTTTTTGTCTATATAGGTTTTTGCTTTGTGAATTCCATGAGGTTTACATAACATATTTATAAGTCTCTTTTAAGCTGATAACCTAATTTCTAACACAACATACCTTTACATTTTTATTTTTATACCCCCCCCTCCTCTTTTATGTTTTTGATGTCACACTTTCCATCTTTTCCCCTTGTGTATCCATTAATAGATTATTGTAGTGGTATTTTTTTTTAATATATTTTATTGATTTTTTTCAGAGAGGAAGGGAGAAGGATAGAGAGTTAGAAACATCAATGAGAGAGAAACATTGATCAGCTGCCTCCTGCACACTCCCTACTGGGGATGTGCCCGCAACCAAGGTACATGCCCTTGACCAGAATCGAACCTGGGACCCTTGAGTCCTCAGGCTGACGCTCTATCCACTGAGCCAAACTGGAGTGGTATTTTTTAATGCTTTTGTGCATTTAAATTTTTTTAATAAAATGTTCACTATGCTTTTTTAGTTCTTTCTTTAGTAGTTATAGGGTTTGCCACATATATCTTTTTTTTAAATATATTGATTTTTTACAGAGAGGAAGGGAGAGGGATAGAGAATTAGAAACATCGATCAGCTGCCTCCTGCACACCTCCCACTGGGGATGTGCCCGCAACCAAGGTACATGCCCTTAACCGGAATCAAACCTGGAACCCTTCAGTCCGCAGGCCGACGCTCTATCCACTGAGCCAAACCGGTAAGGGCATCCACATATATCTTAACTTACCAGAATCAGCTTCAGATTTATAGTAGCTTAGTTCCAATGGTATATAGAAATACTACTTCTATATAGCTTTATTCTCTTTATGTAATATTATTGTTATACATATTACCTCTGTTAATGTTACAAATCCAACAATACCTTATTATAATTATTACTTTACCATCTGAAATAATGTCTTTAGTTTAAGAAAGCTCTGCTACCATCCACCTCTTTTGTAGTGTTATCGGCAAATATATTATACATATATTACATATCTATATATTACAGGCCCAACTCTACACTATATACATATTACTCGGTACAGCTACTATTTAAATTCATTAAAATAAGAAAGGAGAAAACATGCGTTTATACTGTCCTTTATAATTACACTAGAGGCCCAATGCATGAAAATTCATGCAAGAGGGGGCCTTTCTTCCCCCGGCTGTCGGCACTGGCTTCCCTCCGGGACCCGGGACCCAGCTTCGTCAGGAAGGACGCCCGGTCTAATTAGCATATTACCCTTTTATTATTATAGATCATGACTGATGCTCATTGTTTTTTCATGTGAGGTCATGTTTACCATCTGAGGTCACTTGCTTTAGGCCTGTAGAACTTTATTTATTTTATGGTGTGTCTGCTAGACAAATTCCCTCATTTTATGATTATCTGAGAAAGTTTTCATTTCTTTTACGCTTAATTATTTTTGAAAGATGGTTTTGTTGGATATGGGATTCTTGGTTGACAGGTTTTTTTTCTTTGAGTACTTCGAATATTTTATCCCCCTGCTTCTGGCCTCCATTTTCCTGCAGCATAATTTTATCAGCAAGCTAATTAAGTCAAATTCTGGCTCCTTTGACAGAATAGTTCCTGAGGTCTGTGTTTGATATTTGTTTTGACACCAGAATGGTTTTTTCCAGCTGTCTTACTTTCTGCTTCTCTCCTGCAAACTAGGTCTATATGAGAATCCTTGCAGAAACACTTTCCATAAAGGCAGCAGTGAGTTGTCTTGATTCTCCTTCCAGTGCCTTCCACCACACCTTCCAGTATTCTTGAAAATGCTTAGCCTGAAAGCCCTAGGCTTGGTGACAAATGAAGTCAGTTTATTTGGGGAGGGATTAGGAGCTATCTGTTTTACTGCCTGCTTTTTCTCCAGGGCTCTTAAACTGGTGGTGAGGGACAACGGAAAACTTCTCTCTGAGTAAAACCCAGATGTACACTGAGCTCTCAGCTGGAGGTAGAGATTAGATAGTGCTCTTGGCTTACCTCTGCTGGCATGGAACCACTGTCTCATAGGTTGATGCAAGGGCACTCAGGTGTTCTCAGTTTACTGCCCCCAAGTAGAGCCTTCTTTCCTTGGAGGTAGAGATTAGGTAGTGCTCTTGCCTTACCTCACTGGCATGGAACCACTGTCTCAAGGGCACTCAGGTGTTCTCAGTTTACTGCCCCCAAGTAGAGCCTTCTTTCCACTATTGAGGGCTGCGTAGAAGATGGGATTCCACCTCTCGGTTGCACTTCTTAATAGGTTGTTTGCAGCAGGATGAGAAATGCTGGTGTCCTGTTCGTGGGAAGAAAGCCCTTCACCTGGGAGCTGGAGGAAAGGGGTACCCTGTGTCTTGGCTGTAGCCGTCTGGAATGGAGTCTCCTCCACTGACCTTGAAGTTGTAAGGGAGGCGTGGTCTTGGTTCAAATACCAGACTATTGCTTCTCTTACCAAATGTTTATAGAACTTCTTGGAGAGATGCTTCTTCATTTGTTCTTTGCTTACAGGACCATTTCCAGAGGCTTTCAATGGTGGTTTTTAAATACTTTTAACCAATTTCACTGGGGAGCAGGCCATTGGAACTTTTCAGGCTGTCAATCTCTGGCTGGTGATAAATGAGTTCTTTTGTGGTGTCATGAGAAAGGAAGGTCAAAGGCACCGCATGGAGGAGTTAAAATGTGATGCAGGATTTTATTGTGAATTCGGGGACGGAGAGGGTAGGCAGGCTCTACAGCACTGCCCTGGCAGTCCTCCATCTCTCTTCTTGGTCAGGTAAAGGACCGGCACCATTCACATGCTCCAACCCGGACTCCTGACTTTTCCCAGCAAACTCGGGGGGTTTCCTGTCCTCTCTCCAATCTGATGGCCTTTCCCATGTTCCCAGGCGAGGTCCTGCCCTGTCTCCTCACCCTGACTCCCACGGAGCATGTCCACAAGTGCCATTACAGCAGCTCGCTCCTCTTGAGCATGTGCCCGGCGAGGAGTTTCCTCCCGTCGCTCTGGTACCAGACCGGGCCTCAGCACCCTGGGGAGATGGTCCTATCCCTTCTGAGGATGAGGTCTCCTCTCTGGCAGTTTCCTGTAGTGTGTGAACCTGCCTGGTGACCAGTCAGCTGGTGGGAATGCTGCTCCCTGCTCCCTGCTCCAGCTTCCCGGATTTAGATGATTTAATCCCCCTTTGCTTCCTTATGTTAATAACGAGCTCTCTTCCTCACGCTAATAACTACCTATGTACGCTGACATCTCCCCACCCAGAGAATGTGAGCCTTTATAATCTTTCTTTTTAATTAAATCTTTATTGTTGAAAGTATTACATATGTCCTCTTTCTTCCCCCATGGACCTTTCTAACCCGTTCCTGCCCCCCACCCCAGGCCTTCGCCACCCTGTTGTCTGTATCTATGAATTATGCGTATAAACATACAAGTTCTTTGGTTGATCACTTCCCCCCCACCCACCTACCCTCCCCCGCCTTGCCTCTGAGATTCTGCATTCTGTTCCATGCTTCTATGCCTCTGCATCTATTTTGTCCATCAGTTTATTTTGTTACTTAGATTCCACATATGAGTGAGATCATGTGATACTTGTCTTTCTCTGACTGACTTATTTCACTTAGCATAACACTCTCCAGGTCCCTCCATGCTGTCTCAAAGGGTAAGGGGTCCTTCTTTTTTACTGCTGTATAGTATTCCATGGTATAAATGTACCACAGCTTTTTTATCTGCTCATGTACTGATGGACACTTGAGCTGTTTTCCAGCTCTTAGCTATTGTAAGTTGTGCTGCTATGAACATAGGGGTGCATACATTCTCTCTGCTTGGTGTTTTGGGTTTCTTAGGGATTCTAGAAGTGGGATCACTGGATCAAATGGCAGTTCCATATTTTTTTGAGGAACTGAGTTTGGTTCTTTACTAGGGTTCCTACCTGACTTTCATATACTACTTTGAAATTTACAAATTGATATTTGCTTTAAGACAATTTATTATTTACTTCGTAATTTTAAAATGTCAGTTTCTGTGTGTGTGTTGTAGCCCTGGTCCATAAGGAGGGTGACTACTACAGCATGTATTCTGCGATAAATGACCGATTGTTCATTATGGATAGCCAGCAGCTATTTATAACAACTGTGTGAATGATTTTAAGAGGGGTGGTGTGAAGTGTTATAGTCATTTCTAAAGCCTCCAAGGACACTCAGAGTGCTCAGTTTCTCTGACAGTGGCTATTAGGGGGATTTCTTTTTTTTTACAATTTCTACTACTGAGTTATTGTACTCACATCTAACTTAAAAAACTGTACTTTGGATATTTTTAAAATACATTTTTTATTGATTTCAGAGAGGAAGGGAGAGGGGGAGAGATAGAAACATTAATGATGAGAGAGGATCATTGACCGGCTGCCTCCTGCACGCCCTCTCCTGGGAATTGAGCCCACAACCCAGGCATGTGCCCTGATCAGGAATCCGACCTTGACCTCCTGGTTCATAGGTCGATGCTCAACCACTAAGCCATGCCTGCTGAGCTGGATTTTTTTTTTAAGTTTGCAATTTAAACTAATTTCAATCTGAAACCAGTCTAAAATGCTTGAATATTGTTTTTTGTTGTTGTTTTTAATCCTCACCTAAGGACATGCTGAGAGAGAGAGATGCATTGATCGGTTGCCTTCCACCCCTACCCTGAGTGGGGATTGGACCCACAACCCAGATATGTGTCCTGACCAGAAATCAAACCAGCAACCTTCCAGGGCACAGGATGACATTTAGCCAGCTGAGCCCCCCGACCAGGGAATATTGTTGATAACTTGTAAGCTTGTATGATTTCTAATGTATTCTTTTTCCCAAACCTCATGATGTCTTGTCTAAGTGCATTCTCAAACTCAAGTCTATGAAATAGCACTTTCTTACTGCAGTAATTTCTTTACCTTTTTCCCCCACCATGCCACAAGTTATGGATAGATAGTCTGGTTTAATGAAACTCCTTAAAACTGATGGGAATTCATAAGTTTTGTAATCATTATCATATGTAGTGTCCTTGCAATGGTTGCTTGTGTTGGAATGCACACATCATGTGTTAGGAAATCTGGGGTAGAGTATAGCAGGTAAGTTTTGGGATAATTGCCCAGTTTGTGGTTTCTCTCTATTTGGGGAGTGGCTCTCTTTGCTGTGCCCGTGCTCTGGCTGTAACCCATTGAATCGCTGAGTCTCACAGCATCTAGTATTGCTGTAGCCCACTGGACTCTCTCTCCCAGACACTGACGTTTAGCAGGGCTAGCTAGTCATTTCTGTGATGCTCTGGTGAAAAGACCCCGGAGATCCCTTTTCTGAGCTCTAAGCTGTCCTACCCTTCCTGAGTCTTAGTCATCTGTCTCACTTTGATTCTGGAAAGATTGTTCCTTTTTCTGGAGATGGTTCTGTTGTTTGCAACTAAAATAGAGTCACAACACAAGCATGGTGTTAGAGATATGTCATGGCATGTCATAGAAAGCATTCCAGGAGCCGGTTACAATTTTACTTTTGCCTCTTGCTTCATTTGCCTCCGCTGGTATTTTTCCACGTCAGTGATCTAGTTAACTTCTTAACTCAGTCATCACAAGCTAATGCAAAACCTGTTGTTACACACCTTTTATAGCTCACTCTCATAGATCATTTCCTATTGACTTTCAAAATAATTATACATACCTTCATAATAGGGGTATGATCTATTTGGCTGGCTCCTCATTAGACAACAGCCCCTGAAGTGTCTGTTAAAGTATAGGTATTGTGAAAACTTGTCATGCCATTTTTCTTGTCACTGGATTCTCTTGTCACTTAATTTATTTTATAGCATGATTGGTGGGCATATACATTATTAAAGATTCTTTGTTCCTTGGAAATTGAGTTCATGTAATATCAGTCTTATATTTTAAAGAGAAATATTTAGTAAATAGACTTAATAAATTTTTAACCCAGAAATCCTTTCACTTTTTAAACCAGAATGTTATCACTGTTATTGAAAGATGCTAAAAGGGGGAAAAATTCCCCAGATCCTAAAACACTTTGTTATTAGTGTCTTTGTATGTTTAATTTTGTATATTTTTCTATGCATTTTAGAACATAGCTATAAAATACATATATTAAGTTCATATATGTTTTCAGATCACTTCTAAGTAACATGTCAGTATAATCTAATTAGATTAGTCATGTTTTCCCTAAAACTTAAACTTTTCTACCTGGGTTACTAGATGTATGATTAAGACTGCTCCAATCCTGTTTTCTTACCATATAAAGTACTGTTGTGAAGAGTAAATGAACTAATAGGAGAGAATCTAACATGGTATCTAGTTTAGGTACTTGGTAAATGTTCATTACACCTCTCGTTTGTTTAGATTAACTAGGGAGAATATGCCATTTTTTTTGACCCTTCCCACCTGGCTGTCAATTTTTCTTAAAATAATTTTAACTTTGTAAAATCCCCTTTTAAAAGAAGTTGGGTACATGTTTGTTCGTATTTCTTTGAAAACTATGTTTAGGAGCTAGAAATATGTGAGAAAGTTAGACTTACTTTCTTAGCTCTTTAAATTATAAGTGGTCTATTGAGTAATCAGGGGGTATGCTTTATAAATGTGTGTTGGTGAGAGCTGGTTATATTTTACCCATTTTGGGATCTAAACCATGTTAGCCATTTTACAGATAGATGGCCTTCTTTAAGGTAGGATGTTACTATAAAGGAATAGGACAAGAATTCTACATTTAAGTGTATGTATTCCTACAATTTTAAAAAATTGTTGAAAAATTTTAACATTTCACTACCAAACATTTTTTTTGCACTTTCCTCATTTTTCTCTCCCTTTATTTTTCAGAATGAACCTAGTGATCAAGAAGATGGCCTCAACAAAAGACATCATGTGACAGACTCTGAGAATGAAGACCCTTCGAATCTTAACGCTAGTGACTCTGAAAGTGAGGAGCTTCAAAGGCGAAAGGACAGCGACTCTGAATCTGAAGAGCATGCAGAGCCTCCTGCAAGTGATTCTGAAAATGAGGGTGTCGTTCACCATGGGAGTGAATCTGAGAGTGAGGAGACCAAGAAATTGCCTGTTAGTGACTCTGAAAACGAGGAGCTGCTTAATGGGCATGCAAGTGACTCAGAGAATGAAGATGTTAGAAAGCATCCTGCCAGTGATTCAGAGACTGAAGAGCTCCCCAAAAGTCCGGCCAGTGACTCTGAAACAGAGGATGCTCCAAAACCTGAAATCAGTGACTCTGAGAGTGAGGAACCTCCAACACACCCAGCCAGTGACTCTGAAAACGAGGGGCTCCCCAAACCTCAAGTTAGTGATTCGGAAAGCGAGGAGCTTCCTAAACCTCAGATCAGTGACTCGGAAAGTGAGGAGCCTCCGAGGACTCAGGCCAGTGACTCTGAAAATGAGGAGCTTCCCAAACCCCGTGTCAGTGACTCGGAAAGTGAGGATCCCCCAAGGCACCAAGCCAGTGACTCCGAGAACGAGGAGCATCCCAAACGCCAAATGAGTGACTCAGAAAGTGAGGACCCGCCAAGGACCCAGGCCAGTGATTCTGACAATGAAGAGCTTCCCAAACCCCGAGTTAGTGACTCTGAGAGTGAGGAGCCTCAGAAGGGACCTGCCAGTGATTCCGACACGGAGGAGGCGTCCAGACACAAGCCGAAGCCAGCGTCAGATGACAGCGATGGGGAGAATAAGGGGGAGGAGACCGAAATGCAGAATAACTCCTGCCATTTAGATAGCCATATAGACAGGAAACGGTTTCACAGTTCTGACAGTGAGGAGGAAAAGCCCAAAAGGCCAAAAATTGACAGTGATGAAGATGAAGAAAAAGAGGGGGAAGAGGAGAAAGCAGCAAAGCGAAAAGCTGCTGTACTTTCTGATAGTGAAGAAGAGAAAGCATGTAAGGAATTATTTTGGACTGGTTAGCCATAGCTTTACTTACCATCTAAGCTTATAACTGTAAAGCATTCTTTTTCTGGAATGTTAGAGCTGTAATTTCTTCTGAGTTGTTCTAACAGCATTTCTTAAGTTCTGAGTGCCTCAAAATAATAAGCTAGACTGCTTTCATTTCAATGGAAATATGAAAGATTTAGTATTTTTTACTGGAAGGTAATATCTCAAAGAACTATGTTTATATGGACACCCAAGTATTGACCAGAGTTAGCTGTGAGACTCAGCCAGCTAATGCCCTAGAAGCCATCCGGACAGTGACTGGGCGCTCATATGTGCGTACCTCTTCATTTAGAGATTCCATGTCTGCCAAGTATTTTAGTCTTTGCTACTTGATTACTTTTTTATGAAACTTACCTTTTTTGGTAAGTTTCATAAAACTTATAACCTGACAGTTGTTACAGGAGAAGGAAAAAGCACCACACATGTGCGAGTTTACTAAGGGAGATGAGACATTCCAGTAACCATCAGGGACGATGGGCTCCATAAAAGAATGTTCGGCCTTTTAACTCTGCTACTACTAAGCCGCATAGAAGGTGTTCTGATTATGTACATCGGCCTTGTCTTATTTTCCCCAAAAGTAAAGGTAGCTATTTCATTTTTCATCTTTTGGCCACTTTTTCCTGAACAATAAGTAACTGTAAGGTGACTGAATGAAACGTTTACTTATTTTTTTATTCTAAAAACTGTGTCAGGAGGCCTTTGATTTTTGCCACATACTTCCATTTTAAAGTACTTGTTCTTAGTCATACAATGACTGTGACAGAATAAGATCAGTGATGATTTCTTTTACTACAGCAGCAAAGAAGAGTCGTGTTGTCTCTGATGCAGAGGACTCTGACAGTGATGTTATATCAGACAAATCGGGCAAAAGAGAGAAGACTACAGCATCTGACAGTGAAGAAGAAGCAGGGAAAGAATTATCTGATAAGAAAAATGAAGAGAAGGATCTGTTTGGGAGTGATAGTGAGTCGGGGAATGAAGAAGAGTAAGTGACATAATAACATGAATTTTCAAGGGTTCATATAAGGTGGTAGAAAACTGTCTTCTAAGTTTTTTACACTTGCATTAAAATTTTGTGTTGAGGTATAGTACAATATATCTTGTCTAATTGCATAACATTGGGGATGTAGGGTTTTAGTTCCTGAACTGTTGATAAGGACTCCAACGTAGGTGGATCTCAAACATAAGATCTTACATGAAAGTAGAGAGGACATGTCCCAATTCACTTCTGTGAAGTTCAAGAATGGGTAAAACTAATCTGGTGATAGAAATCAAAATAGTGATCGGCTCTAGGATGTTGATGTGGGAAACTGACTAGAAAGGGCCCCAAGCGAACTTTCTGGGAGGATGGGTTGTTCTACATCTTAATTAGAATAATGGTTACTTAAATGTGTACTTTTATCAAAACTCATTAAAATGGATGTGAGAATGGCACATTTTACTATATGAAATTATACCCTGTGACAAAAAGATTTTAGGTTTCTATGCAGATAAGAAGAAAGCAAATGAACAGTTTTTTATATTTTCTCTTCTAGAAATCTCATTGCAGACATATTTGGAGAATCTGGTGATGAAGAGGAAGAAGAATTTACAGTAAGTATAAGATGGAAGTAGTACTTTCTTTGTGACTGCTTTTTTTTGTTTGCTTTTATGGTAGTGGTTCTCTAATATGTGATCCCAATAAATAGAAATAAACAACTATGATATATTCAATAAAAACATTTTTATTTCAAAATTTAAATTTTTTTTTTTTTTTATAAAACTCTAGCCCAACCAGTGTTGCTTAATGGCTGAGCGTTGACCTATGAACCAGGAGGTTCCTGGTCAGGGCACATGCCTGGGTTGTGGTCTTGATCCCCAGTAGGGGTGTGCAGGACACAGCGGATCAATGATTCTCTCTCGTTGATATTTTTATCTCTCCCTTTCTCTTCCTTTCTGAAATTAATAAAAATATATGTATAAATATGTTTTAAAACTCTAGAACAAAGTGATTCCGAAAGTGAAATAAAAAAGTCTGCAAAGCATAAAAGGAAAATGACAGGCAAAGTTGGATTAAAGGGAGGAACACAGTAAGAGATAACGGAAGGCATGTTGTAATGCTGGAGAGAAAGATTCACAATAGTTATAGAACTTCTGTCCAGCCCATTGTGTTCATCATCAGAGGAACAAGGTGACGGAGAATAACTAAGTCAAACCAGGGAGAGACAGCAGCCTAGAGAGTAAGCTCAGCGTGTGGAACTGCTTGTTCTGGGAGGTGCCTGCTCAGGCTGAGAGACTGTTCATGTTTTGGTGTCCTCAAGGCTCAAGAGACAAAATTGGGGGTGAGGGCTTGCTGATGTCAGAGGACCCTGAAATACCATGGACTCCTAGGATGAAGGGTGACCTGTCGGGGAAATAGCCTTTGCTCAGATGTTAGGCCAGCTTTGAATAATCTAGCAATGTAAGAACCTTGGTCTTAGAAATTTGATCACAATGATTCTTAACCTGTCGGCTAGTGTTCTTAGGCCCCTGGCATATACAAACAGAAATCCTTTTAGGACAAAGGTGACATAATTGTAGGCCTCAAAATATTTCTGTAGTTTATGGTACTCCATAGATAATGTTACAAAGAAAACACTAAAAACAGACAATAGAAATAGACTTAGGGGCTCTAGATATAGGAATTTTAGATATTGCCTTAAGAATATATATGTGTCCAGGGAGATAAAAGATTAAAATTTTGACAGAGCAAATAATTTTTTAAGAGATAAGGCAGATTTGGAAAAGAACCAAGGAGAAATTTTGGAACTAAAAATATAGTCACTGAAATTAAAAACTCGGTGAATGAATTTAATGGATTAGATGTATTTGAAAAGAAAATGAGTGAACTGGAAGATAGGCTAGAAGGAACTATTTAGAATGAAGTGTTGGGATATATTAGTATGGAAAATATAAGAGAATAAACATAATTTATACACGAGGAGGGTTGAACATAGTGAATTGGAATCCCAGAAGGAGAAGAAATACGCGTGGCAGAAGCAGTATTTAAAGAAATGACACACAGACTGATACAGTGAGAGATTCTGGGATTTCTACAGATTACGGGCAGGATAAACAAGGACATCACCTAAATGCATCAGTAAAATTGCAAGAAACCAAAGAAAAGAGACATCTTAAAAGCAGCTAGGGTGGGAAAAATTACATTCAGAAAAGAGCCTACAGTTACACTAACAGCTGACTTCTTAGCAGAAACAATAGAATCCAATAACTGTGAACTTAGAGCCCTGTTATGTTCAGCAAAACACTTTTCAGGAGTGAATACTTCCTCGTTTCATCTTGCAGTGTCCCACTGAGGACATGCTAAAGGCAGAAAGAAAGGCCAGGGATGCAGGAAGGGAAGAAGCAACACAATTATGTGGATAAGTCTAAATGCGTGTTGTCTGTACAAAACAAGTTATGTCTGGTGTGGCTTAAAATATATGTAACATTAAACCACATGACAGCAGTAACAAATTGGGAATATACATGGAATTGAAGTGTTCACAGGCCTTTGCAAATGTTTATAAAAGCCCATTAGACTTTAATAAGTTAGGGTGCCCCTTGTAATCTCTAAATGACCACTAAAAAGATTACGCAGTAAGGTAACAGATTTAAACTGGTAATATCAGAAATTACATTAAATTGAATTAAGTGCTCCAATTAAAAGACAAAGATGAGCCTGGCCGGTGTGGCTCAGTGGTTGAGCATCAACCTATGAACCAGAAGGTTTGATTCCCGCTCAGGGCATATGCCTGGGTTGCAGGCTCGATCCCCATTTGGGTGTGCAGGAGGCAACGTGATTCCCTCTCATCATTGATGTTTCTATCTCTCCCTCTTCCTTCCCCTCTAAAATCAATAAAAATATTTTTTTAAAGATAAAGATGGTCAGACAGATTTTTAACAACCTGCTGTATAATAATTTCAAGATTCATCTGAAACAAGATTTTTAAAAGTTGAAAATAAAAGGATAGAAAGAGATATTTTACCTGAACATTACCCCCCCAAAAAATAAATAAATAAAACTGGTAGAGCTATATGAATAGTAAAGAGGTAGACTTTAAGGTAAAAAACATTATTTGAGATAAAGATAATCAATTTATACTGATAGAAGTTTTTAAAATTGTACTTAGCCATGTTCACCCAAAACAAATATGTACATACAAAACAAAAATTGATAAACTGCAAAGAGAAATGACAGATGTATAATCTATGTGGAATGTAACTGAAAGAACCAAAACACTGCAGAAGAGTCTTTATATATATAATCTGGATAAAAACCCTTTGGGTGATTATAAAACTTAAAAATTTCTTCTGTGGCTTGCCTTTTTACTTTCTTAGTGGAGTCTTGAGGAACAAAACTTGTTAATTTTAATATAAATCAACTTTACCAGTCCTTTCCTTTATGTTGAAAGCTTTTTAATTCTAAGAAAATTTTTGCTTGTCCTCAAGGATACAAAAATATTCTCCTGAGTTATTCTCTAGAAGCTTGATTGTTTCATCTTTCACATTTACTTGTACAATCAGGTTTTTGTGTGGTGTGTATGAGATAGAGTCAAGATTTCCCCCCATTTGGAATATTCAATTGACCTAGCTCATTTGTTCCCACTACTGTGTAATGCCATTTTTGTCATAAATCAAGTGTCTGTATATATTATCCAATATGTTTCCATGGTGTCTTTTTTATATTTAGTTGGTTATGTCCTCTAAGGTTGTTATGCTTCAAGATTGACTTGACTTTTCTTGGTTTGCATTTTTATATAAATTTTACAATCAAGCTTTTACAAAAAGTACAAAGTATAGACAACATTTTCTTAATTGCAATGCCATGAAACTGAAAATTAATAACAAAAGTAGCAACCAAAACACCCTTGCCACCCAGAAATTTAAAACTTCCTTGTTAAATAGTTCTTGGATTAAAAAAGAAATCATACTTTTATTACTAAAGCAAAAGAGAGTGAAACTGGATGAATCAGCAAGTATTTGAGAGCCTCTCTGCCGAAGGTTGTTTGGAAATTGCCCTCCTGGAGCTTACACTGGGTTAAACAACACTGTGCAAGAGTAAGGTCTGTTCCTCTAGTTTGGAGAGTTTATGTCAACTTTGCTGTACACTCATTTCATTGAGAAAAATACACGTCCCAACAGTCATTGGGAAGTCCTTTCTAAATATGGATAAGAGTTAGAAGCTATAAGCAAAGATGGATCATTTATTTCAATTACATAAAGAATCATGCCTAGAAAAAAAAATAACACAGCTGGCCATTAAAAAAAAATGCCTGGAAAACATTACCATGAACAAAAGCAAACTTTATGGGCTCTGCAGTTCCTGTCACTTGAGAGCTAATTTTAAAGAGGTTTTTCAGACCAATTAGGCAAAGACCCAACATAAAATAATAGGATGTTGAGAGTTCACACAGAATTACAAATGGCTTCTAAACATAAAAAGAAAAAAGCCCAACCTTACTCATGACAGAATGCAAAGAAAGCTACACAGATGCCTTTGTTTTTCAGTTCAGAGATTGGGAAATATCAGTGGTTGATCACCTATGAAGATGGTATTGGAAGGAGAGTTCATTGGCATAACCTCGTTGGAAGACAGTTTGGCAAATATTTCTCAAAATTTCAGATACACACATCTAAATGTCAGTAGGGAAATGTATAAACAAATTATGGTTGCAGACATGTGGTGAAATAGCCAAGCCTTCAAAAGAACGAGGTTGCTTTATGCTGATAGGACTTAGTCTCCAGATTTTATTATACTAGAGGCCTGGTGCACGAAATTTGTGCAAGGGTGTGGTCCCTTGGCCTGGCCGGCGATTAAAGCATAAGCGTCTGACGTGGAAGGGTAGGTCCCACACCTGACCTCTGGGCCCTGGGCAGCACCTGAGCCCCCAGGCCCCTGCGCAACCCCCTCCACATGAATCACGGCACCCGAGTCCCCTCGCAGAGATGTAGTGAGTGCAACCAGATGCCATGGGCTGGGCCGCAGCATGGGCCTGTGGGCGGGCAGTGTGCTCTCTCCTGGCCAGCAGGCCTCACAGACTGGCTCCTGCGCAAACCCATGGGGAGCCTGACCGGCCCCTGTGATCCCAGCTGCTGCTGCCCGGCTCACCCGGAAGCCCATTGGAGCTGGCAGCGCCTCCACTGCTGCCCGCTCCCTGCATCTCGTCGCCGATGCCCACCATGTTCCACGCCACCCCCTGGTGGTCAGCGCATAGCAAGTGGTTGAACTCCTGGTCGAGGGGACAATTTGCATATTACACTTTTATTATATAGGATGTGGAAAGTGCATGATGATATACTGTACCTAGTGTGTGTAGTAGTATGCTGTCACTTGTATAATAAAAGGAGTAAGTATAACATGTAGAAGTGCTTGTATAAATGACTATAACCGGAAGGAGACACAAGAAAGCGTAGTAACACTAATGACTAGGGTGGGAGGGAGCTTTTTTGCTGTATACCTTTTGATACCTATTTAATTTTCATTCTTTGTGAATGTATTGCAGTTAAAGTACAAAAAAGTAAGAGCAGTTACACAGAAGAAAATCTGTAATGTGGTTGTGATAACTGGCTATATACCCTGCTTTTAGGGTTTTAACCAAGAAGATTTGGAAGAAGAAAAAAGTGAAACACAGGTAAAAGAAGCTGAAGATTCAGATTCTGATGATAACATAAAGAGAGGAAAACAGTAAGTCTTTTATTTAAAAGGAATTTTTTTAAGAGACTATAAAAATGAAGGTAAAGGCTATCAAACTTGGTTTTTTCTTACTTTGGCTTCTGATTAGGTATAGGAAGGGATCTGTTCCTTTTTTCTCCCTTCTGTTTAACTACAGTGCTGTTTGTAAACGATTTGCTCTTGTTATTTTTCTTTCATTTGCCCTGTGCTCAGCTGTTGTAATTTGTGGAGTTTTATGGTGCCAGGCTCTTCATTTATATCTCACCAAATAAACTCTTACAAAAAAATGTGCTTTTAGAAGAAAAATTGATTTTGGGGTCCTGATGGAAATAATGCTAAAGTCTTAATTGCAAAATATTACTTGATTGTATTTCACATACTTCCGTTAATGTGTTCAGAACAATCTGGTATCTTGAAAAGTGCCAAACAGAATGATTCATTAGCTGCTGTTTACAGTTGTAAAGATAATGCTTTAAAAAATATTTATTTCCCTTTTTAATTCCTAGTGACATGCTGAAGGAGCTTGGTAATACCTTTGGAAATTATCATATAACATATAAATCACTTCTCATTTATATGACAGTGGCAGAGAGCAAGTTAACTTCCTCTTTGAGCGTAATGATTCAGGGGAAAGCCATAAAGCTTTGAGGCTCTTAGCAAGTCTGTAGATGTCCACCTTTATCTCAGTGACATTACGTTTTGAGCTGTACCACTGAAAAGCAGCGGTTTTTTTTTTTTTTTCTACTTATGCTATGGAAGACAAAACACCCAAATGAGTGAACACCACTGTATCTCCCCCAGAAGTCAGTGCAGCCATAACTGAACCATGGAATTGCAGGCAGTACCCCCTGAACAAGAACTTGGAACTGGAAATGGTCTTTCTCAAGCTGATACATGCAAGTGTTAACATAGTGTATGAAAAGCTTAGTGTGTAACAATTGGGGTAGTATAGAGGTTGAACAGAAAACCCAGGATCACATGCTCTTGTAAAGGCAAGTTATAAGTACTTGTGGTACTTGAAGAGAATTCTCCATTGAATTACAATTAAGAAAATTGGTTCTTAACTGTGATCAAAGGAAATGTGTATTTAAAAGGCAATTTGTATATCACTTGATTTTTGTGTTACTGCTTAGTATGGACTTTCTGTCGGATTTTGAGATGATGTTGCAGCGGAAAAAGAGCATGAGCGGTAAGCGCAGACGTAATCGTGATGGTGGTACTTTTATTAGTGATGCAGACGATGTGGTGAGCGCCATGATCGTCAAGATGAATGAAGCTGCTGAGGTGAGTTGGCTTCTAGCTTAATCGTTCTCCCACTTAATTGGGTCTATGGCTTTTTGTTTTTTAGCTTAGCCCTTGCTTACACTTAAGATACTTTGTTTTTTGTAATAAAGCATTTACTATTCTAAATTTTAAGCACAGAAAAAATTTTAATTTTTAGTAACATGTTTAGAAAAAGTGAAAAGACGAAAGTATTAAGTAAAAATGTGCCTTTTTAGCCTAATGGCTTTGCTAATTTTATGGGGGAATGATTTTCTTTCCAGTTTGGCTGGTTTACCACGAAGTTTAATTTTTCTTCACGTATAAAAAGTCATACACTTACTATGTTATAAACTCATGTTATTCTTTTGCCTCTGATTAAGAGATTGCATTTAACTCATTGTGCTTTAAAATTCTGCCCTAATTTTTTAAATTATGTTATTATGTTTAAAAACCAGTTCTGATCTTTTGGAGACACTTCCTGAAGTATTTATGCATTCAGTGATATGTGTCTAGGATTTGTTTTGAAATAATTCAAGGTTGAGGGGGAAATAGCTAGAGAAATAGCTAAAATAAGACTGACCATGTTTGTTTAGTTGTTAAAATGTACATAACAGGAGTATATTATTTGTTTTCTGTTGTGGAATTTGAAATTTTTCATAATTTAAAAAATGCCCAAGTAAATACTGAAACTCTCCTTTAATAACATCCCATTATTATACAAGCCTCCCAGCTGGAAAGTTATTTCTGATAATAAACCAAATTTTCCCAGGTATAATTTTGTACCTTACATGAACTCTGAAAACTTTACAATTATGCCACTATTTTGAATTAAAATTATTTTCTCAATTTGTAATTGTTAAAGCTATTTTAATGGCTGTATGGGTTTGATTGACATGGACAGATACAGAATTTGGGGCTATACACAAAAGTCAGTTTTTAACTTAATTTTTCTTTCTTGTAGGAAAAACTATAGTTTCTCAGGAAAATTGCTGCTTTATTTTAGACTCTAAATTATAATGCTTGAAATTCATTATTAATAATGGCTTTATTTATTATTTTTTAAATCTTTTTCTTCCTGGATAGGAAGACAGACAGTTGAACAATCAAAAAAAGCCAGCACTGAAAAAATTAACATTATTACCTACTGTGGTTATGCACCTTAAGAAGTAAGTATTGTTTTATTGAAAAAGTTTTTTCCTTTTAGTGGAATGATAGTCAAACTATGTACTGGTGTTCTAAAGATATTAAAGAATGATTGCCTTCTGTCAATTCATAGAGCAATAATGAATAGAATTTCCTAAGTTATGTTACCGTCTCACAAATTTCTTTTAAACCTTGATTCCTGATGCAAATGGAACAGAGATAACAAACTGATATTAATGAAAGAAAAACATGGAAACCACTAATATTGTTCTTTATAGACAGTTTTCAGTCTGGTAAATGTACAGCTGTTTTCCCAGTGTGAACAGAACAGAGCACATTATGGGAGAGTGAAGCACATATCGTGCTAGGCTGATGTGGCCTGTTCTGTCATGAACTGTCATTGGTACTTCTGGAATAAGGGTCCTTTCTTGATGAATCATTGTTAGCAAGGTCTTGCATTGTTTTGCTGAGGTGCCAGAATAATTTTTTAATACATTTTTTTATTGATTTCAGAGAGGAAGAGAAAGGGAGAGCACATTATGGGAGAGTGAAGCACATATTGTGCAAGGCTGATGTGGCCTGTTCTGTCATGAACTGTCATTGGTACTTCTGGAATAAGGGTCCTTTCTTGATGAATCATTGTTAGCAAGGTCTTGCATTGTTTTGCTGAGGTGCCAGAATAATTTTTTAATACATTTTTTTATTGATTTCAGAGAGGAAGAGAAAGGGAGAGAGAGATAGAAACATCAATGTTGAGAGAGAATCATTGATCAGCTGCCTCCTGCATACCCCCCAATGGGAACTGAGCCCGCAACCTGGGCATGTGACTGGAATCAAACCCAGGAACCTTCAGTCCGCAGGCCAACGCTCTATTCACTGAGCCAAACCAGCCAGGGCGATGCCTGAACAGTCTTGATTTCACCTTGAACCTAGGACTTCCTACTAGAAAATCGCTCCCTCTGATAGTGTCATGGTGTCTGTTAACATACTTGACTCTAGTACAGAAAATGAAATTTAAATGTCAGTAATTCATGGGCATACTTTCCCTGCTACGCGAATGCTTTCCTCCTGGTGTCTTGCATAATTCTGAGTTTTCTTTCACCCAAAACAGTTTCAGAATCGCTATCCTGACAGATTAAGCATTCATTTTATCCTATATAATAAAAGGGTAATATGCAAACTGTCCCTAACAGCAGAACTACTGGGAATGACTGGTCACCATGACAAACACTGACCACCAGGGGGCAGACGCTCAATGCAGGAGCTGCCCTCTGGTGGTCAGTGCGCTCCCACAGGGGGAGCTCTGCTCAGCCACAAGCCAGGCTGATGGCTGCCAGCACAGCGGTGGTGGTGGGAGCCTGTCCCGCCTCCTCAGCAGCGCTAAGGATGTCTGACTGCAGCTTAGACCTGCTCCCCGCTGGCAAGCGGACATCTCCGAGGGCTCCCGGGCTGCCAGAGGAATGTCCAATTGCCAGCTTAGACCCAATCCCCCAGGGAATGGGCCTAAGCCAGCAGGTGGTCATCCCCCGAGGAGTCTCATACTGAGAAAGGCCACAGGCCAGGCTGAGCCCCCCCCTCCGAGTGCACAAATTTTTGTGCACCGGGCCTCTAGTAGTTGTAATAATTGGAGCTCATTATTCTGACTGTCTGTATCATTTATATTAACATTAACCTGACTTGTGTAGTTTGGGTTTGTTTTGTTTTGAACAAATCATCTGCCTGTCAAGTGTGTTTGTGAAAATAGGAACTAAATGTCCTGTTGCTTTGAAGTCTGTGAATAGGGCACAGTAAACATGAGTGCAGGCTGACTCTGTGGGAGGGTTTCTGAAAGCATCATTAAATACGTAAGAAAATCAAAGGAAGCTATAGTAGAACCAACATGTATAGACTTGACTTTTTTGTGTAATTATTATTTCAGGCAGGACCTTAAAGAAACATTTATTGACAGTGGTGTGATGTCTGCCATCAAAGAATGGCTCTCACCTCTCCCAGACAGGAGTTTGCCAGCACTAAAGATTCGAGAGGAGCTGTTGAAGATTCTACAAGAGGTTAGAGCCAGATGATCTGATTGTTCGCACATCATTAATTATTTAATGTGGTTTGTGTTATTGCAACCTCTATATTTATATTACCATGTATTTATGTGTTCTCTCTGCCAGAAGAAGGGTTTTATTCAGTATGTTTTTAGGAACATAGCAAAATAAAATGAGCATAAATGAAGGCGGCCCTGATAAACTTCATGTGAATCTGGCATTGAAGGAAAGAGATCCTGGAGGAGCTGTGGTTTCTGTGTAGAGTAGTACAGCAGTGGGCATGTTGGGGGGGGGGGGGGGAAAGAGTGAAAACACCAACTTCAGAGATAAGCCTGCATTAGACTCTTCCGCTGGGCCACTTTGACATGGCTGTGACCCCTGGGGCAAGCAACATAGCTTCTGAGGGGATCCTCGAGAAACCTGTGTGCTGTTGTTCTTACTCCTCACCACAAGCCTGCAAGGTGGTGGGTGTATTGTCTCCATTTACAGATGAGGAAGTTAAGACTCAGGGAAGTTAAATGACTTGTCCAAGGTTACATTGCTCGCAGATGGCTGTGCTTGGGTTCAGACTTAGATCTATTTGATTCTGGGCCGGTGCTGCATCTTGTATTAAACTGTTAACCTCTGAGTACGCGTAGTTCACATTTTCTCACATTGTTAAGTTTTACTTGGACGCAGCACTAATACTGAACTCTCAACTCTTTTTTTTTTTTTTTAAATAGTTTACTGATTTTTTACAGAGAGGAAGGGAGAGGGAGAGGGATACAGAGTTAGAAACATCGATTCAGCTGCCTCTTGCACGCCCCCTACTGGGGATGTGCCCGCAACCCAGGTACATGCCCTTGACCGGAATCAAACCTGGGACCCTTCAGTCCGCAGGCCGATGCTCTATCCGCTGAGCCAAACCGGTTAGGGCTGAACTCTCAACTCTTGATGTGAACACAAAATACCTTTGTGTTCAGTATCTGTAGATCCTGAAAATGGAGTTTTTTTTGTTACTTATCCTATTGTGAATGAGCCAGGTCTCAGAGGCTCCTCTAGAATAGATGGGCAGGACTCCCAGTTCTGCGAGATTCATGTTGTGTGCACGTGCTTATGTCCTCAGCTGCCCAGTGTGAGCCAAGAGACCCTGAAGCACAGTGGGATCGGACGAGCAGTGATGTATCTCTACAAACATCCCAAGGAGTCACGGTCCAACAAGGACATGGCAGGAAAACTCATCAGTATGTACATTTGGTTTTTGTTGTGTTTATGGGTTTATAGAAGGTAACTGTATTTGTACCAATAGATATTGAAAAAGAATCAATATAAGTGGAGTAGAAAAAATGTTTGGTACCTTCTTATAGGTACCAGATTTTTTACTTTTACACTGAAAATGCTTCTCAGTATATTTAAGTATATAATTCAATATTAAGTACAGCAAGTAAAATGATGCATTTTCTAATCATGGACCAAGAGCAGGTTGTGAGAGAGGCACTGGAATGCTGGTCCTGGCATTAGTCATACCTGGTTTCAAATCCTGGATTCACCACCTACCTTACTGCACATCCTTAGGCTCCTGCTTTCAGCTCTAGGCCCTGGTTTTCTCCTCTGTAAAATGGGTGCTTGCTTTGGGTTTTTTGTAAAGATTAAATGAGAGAGTATATACAAAGCCATAGATATTCATACACACATATATACTCCTCAGGAAACGTTAGCCACTGCTGCTGCTGTTGTTACTTTTATAGTGGTCTTCCAAGCCTCCATCTAATCAGTTGCTGTAATGTTTATAAAATCCTTCCGTTTTAAGAATGAAAAGCGAGCATTTTCATCATTCTCCTTGACTTTTGCTGTGCTCCATATTGGGAAGGAATTTTTAAACTTCCAAACTAGACTGAAAAAGCAACAACTTCTGAAGATAGTAATTATTTTTCTATTGAATTTTTTAAGAGTATCAGAAGTTTTTAGGGAAATTTAAATTTTTTAATATACCAGAGAACTATTATATCTTTGATCTTGTTTAATAATCTGTAATTTACTACCTATTAAATAATAAACTTTCGATGCTTTTGTGCAGTCTTTCCCGACCCTTTTTTTGCCCTAGACTGAGAAAAGCAGAATATTCCCAGTGATTGAGTCCTTTACACTAAAAAAATAATACTCACTACTTGTTATCACAGTGATTCTGAATCCAGGGGAAGGGCTGGCAGGTCAATTTTCAAAGATAGTTAGACCACCTCCTCTGAGACTATTGCTTTCTTATTAGTTTGACAACACTTAATAGTATATTAAATGCAACAGTAGTCTACATCATGTTTCAAAATAAAAGCACCTTTGGACTTTTACTAACTAATCAATGGGCCTGTAGTACTTTTTTCGTGTTCATCCTAGCAGCTTTCTTAGATTTAATGGAGTACAGACCCTAAAGCTGCACTGTTAAAATATGATTTTTAAAGATTTAGACCATTTTAACAAGTAACAAGGGAACATTTTTTAGAATGAGAAAGTAGAAGAATTTCAAGATTTTCTCTTTTTTAAAAATATTTTTATTGATTTCAGAGAGGAAGGCAGAGAGAGGTAGATATATCAATGATAGGAATCATTGGTCGGCTGCCTCCTGCACACCCCCCACTGGGGATCAAGCCCTCAACCCATGCATGTGCTCTGACTGGGAATTGAACTGTAACCTCCTGGTTCATCGGTCGATGCTCAACCACTGAGCCATGCCTGCCGGGCCAGATTTTCTCATTTTGAATATAGTAAATTAGAAATTAGACCATCTTTATGAAATGACAATACAACTTGTTGACTGTTAAAGTGGGTCAGGAATTACTCTCAAACAGCTGGTGATTATAGGTTTAAATGACCTTTTAATACTGAATTTTCTGAATCAACTGGAGCTACTTGTAATGTTGGTATTAGGCTGCGTTTATCCTATGAATGGTCCTGAGATAATGGTATCTTTAAGGAAAGAATATTCTAAATACCTAGAATATAGCATAACACTAGAGTGTGACTATTTCAAGACATGGTAGGAGGAATGCAACTCCGTGTACTAAATAATTGCGTTTTCCTGGTTACAGATGAATGGTCTCGGCCTATATTTGGTCTTACCTCAAATTACAAAGGCATGACGAGAGAAGAGAGGGAGCAGAGAGACCTAGAGCAAATGCCTCAGCGACGAAGAATGAGCAGGTATGAGGGAACAGGTATGAGGAAGTGGAGTCGATGTTATTGTTACAGTAACTTGGCGTTTTTGTAAATAAGATCATTAGGAAACCTGCTAAGATGATAGGATTTTGTCTTTCCTCTCGGCTTGATGTGTCTGTGTAGCTCACAATACCCTCTTAATTTCTGTGGGACAGTGTGTAAGTGAAGGCCCACACCCTCCCAGACTTCTGGCTTGATCTGGTGGAGTGTGGCCTCTGCCACAGTTCTGGAGGCCGCTTTTTTTGTTCTGGCCACTTGCAGAAAAAACTGTCCTTCTCAGTCCCGTATACAAATTCTTAGGAGAAAAAGATAATATTGGTTCAGTTTGTTTCAATAAACTGGATACAGTTGTATCCATGGCAGTCACCATTCACCCATAATGAAACCTGGTGTGCAAGATTAAGAATTATTTTTCGATTGTAAAGGACTTAATTGTGGTCTAACTTTGATGTTCCACTTTGCTCTTTTTTTCTTACAAAGTTGCTAGAGGCCCAGTGCACGAAATTAGTGCGGGGGGGGGCGTGTCCCTCAGCCCGCCCTGCACCCTCTCCAATCGGGTACCCCTCGGGATGTCCGACTGCCTCTCGCAACCCGGGACCGCTGGCTACTAACTGCTCGCCTGCCTGATTGCCCCTAACCCAGGGGTGGGCAAACTTTTTGACTCGAGGGCCACAATGGGTTCTTAAACTGGACCGGAGGGCCGGAACAAAAGCATGGATGGAGTGTTTGTGTGAACTAATATAAATTCAAAGTAAACACCATTACATAAAAGGGTACGGTCTTTTTTTTTTAGTTTTATTCATTTCAAAAGGGCCGGATCCTTGCCCACGGCTGCTCTAGAGTGATGCTTTCTTAATGCAAATAACTCACCTGCATTGGCTTTAAGGTCTTCAGGTGTGACCATGACAACAAATCGGATTGCACGTTCATTTCGAAACATCTCGTAGGACCACCGACGGATAGACCGCATGCATTTCACTGCTGCAATGCCATTGTTGGCAATAAGAACCTGGGAGAGTTAGGGGATGGGAATTGGAGAGAAAAATAGAAAAAGCAAGCAATGATGGAGAGAAAGAGGTGAGACAATTTTTGTAAATCTATCTTATTTTGAAAAGGCAGATTTTCTATAGGAATTTGTATTCCTGGTCTAGGTAGTTAAGAACTAGCTCCCACATGACCAAGGGATATTTTAAAATGTTAGCTAAGGAAATACTTCAATATGTGCCTGACTCAACCTTATTCCTTTCTAGCTTCCTTCTTTTAAAAATCCTCACCCAAGGATATGCTTTTTTTTTAAATTGATTTTTAGAGAGAGAGGATGGCTAGGGAGAGAAACATCGATGTGACAGAAAAACATCAATCAGTTGCCGCCTGTATGCACCCTGACTGGGGATTGACAACCCCACAACATGGGCATGTGCCCTGA
>NW_005370273.1:1006123-1006929 GCF_000412655.1 Myotis brandtii
GGTCTGACCTAAACCCTAGAGATTAGTACTTCATTTTACAACTTTTTCTCGGTTTATAGGCAGAAGCAAACTCAGACCACACAGTTGGGTGTGCAAGAAATGTTGCTTTCTTTATTGTTTAGTAACCAAACCTAACTTCAACTTCAGCCCCCATTCTGCCAAGTGAAAAAACAAAAACAAAATATTATTTAACTTAGGTTCCCCACCCCCTTCTCTGGAGTTGTACTTCCATGTCAGACAGTTTATATCTCAGGCAGAGGTGCCAAAGAACCGAGCAGGGTCAAGAACATGTGGGCCTCAGTCTTCTGTCTGGACTGGCCCCCTCCCAGTGCCCTTGACCCTCACCTGACCCTCACCTCAGAGCTCAAGTCCATGCCGACCACTGGTATATTCTCCTCATCTGCGCCTTGAGGCCTCTTGAGTCCAATTCACTCTCTTCATCCCTCCCTGCCACCTTCTCTCTCTCACACAAAGAGCTATTGGGCTTTCTGGGGTGAGGTCCTCTGACACCTCCTCAGCCCCGTTGCATGGACATCATCTTGGTGCCTTGGTCACGGCCACAAAGCTGTGTGGCTGCTCTCAGACCCTCCGTCTCCTGCTGCCTTAGGGAGTGACTCAGTGGGAGGGGAGGGTCACAATCCTTTTTACATGGCTGCCAACAAACACTCAGTGTTCCTTCCCTCTAGTTCTCCTTCTCCTCCTCACCCCAGTCCAGGCACTTCTATGTGCAGGGCAGAGGAGGGTGGGAGGCAGGCGTGTCTCTGACCCAGCACACAGGCTTCCAGATCCACTGCTCCCCCAGGAGG